>NC_034190.2:17421128-17436128 GCF_002021735.2 Oncorhynchus kisutch
TTGTTCTCTCCATCCCTCCCCTCACTGTTCTCTCCATCCCTCCACTCACTGTTCTCTCCATCCCTCCACTCACTGTTCTCTCCATCCCTCCACTCACTGTTCTCTCCATCCCTCCTCTCTCTCTGTTCTCTCCATCCCCCCTCTCTCTGTTCTCTCCATCCCTCGACTCTCTCTGTTCTCTCCATCCCCATTCTCTCTGTTCTCTCCATCCCTCCACTCACTGTTCTCTCCATCCCTCCACTCTATCTGTTCTCTCCATCCCTCCTCTCTCTCTGTTCTCTCCATCCCTCCTCTCTCTGTTCTCTCCATCCCTCCTCTCTCTCTGTTCTCTCCATCCCTCTTCTCTCTATTCTCTCCATCCCTCCACTCTCTCTGCTCTCTCCACCCCTCCTCTCTCTGTTCTCTCCATCCCTACACTCTCTCTGTTGTCTTCATCCCTTCACTCTCTCTGTTCTCTCCATCCCTCTTCTCTCTGTTCTCTCCATCCTTCTTCTCTCTGTTCTCTCCATCCCTCTTCTCTCTGTTCTCTCCATCCCTCCACTCTCTCTGTTCTCTCCATCCCTCCTAAGGAGCTGATTATGGACTACAGGAAAATAAATACCTAACAAGCCCCCATTCAGTGGAGCGTTTTGAGCGTTTCAAGTTCCTTTGTGTCTATATCACCAACAAACTATCATGGTCATCATGGCACTATACACAGGCAGTTAGAAAAGCCAAGGCTAGCTTTTTCAAGCAGAACACTGTAAAGTCCATGGAGAATAAGAACACCTCCTCCCAGCTGCCCACTGCACTGAAGATAGGAAACACTGTCACCACTGATAAATCCACCATAATTGAGAATTTCAATAAGCATTTTTCTACGGCTGGCCATGCTTTCCACCTGGCTACTCCTACCCCGGACAACAGCACTGCACCCCCAACAGCAACTCGCCCAAGCCTTCCCCATTTCTCCTTCTCCCAAATCCATTCAGCTGATGTTCTGAAAGAGCTGCAAAATCTGGACCCCTACAAATCAGCCGGGCTAGACAATCTGGACCCTTTCTTTCTAAAATTATCTGCCGAAATTGTTGCCACCCCTATTACTAGCCTGTTCAACCTCTCTTTCGTGTCGTCTGAGATTCCCAAAGATTGGAAAGTAGCTGCGGTCATCCCCCTCTTCAAAGGGTGGGACACTCTTGACCCAAACTGCTACAGACCTATATCTATCCTACCGTTCCTTTCTAAGGTCTTCGAAAGCCAAGTCAACAAACAGATTAACGACCATTTCGAATCTCACCATACCTTCTCTGCTATGCAATCTGGTTTCAGAGCTGGTCATGGGTGCACCTCAGCCACGCTCAAGGTCCTAAACGATATCTTAACCGCCATCGATAAGAAACATTACTGTGCAGCCGTATTCATTGATCTGGCCAAGGCTTTCGACTCTGTCAATCACCACATCCTCATCGGCAGACTCGACAGCCTTGGTTTCTCAAATGATTGCCTCGCCTGGTTCACCAACTACTTCTCTGATAGAGTTCAGTGTGTCAAATCGGAGGGTCTGCTGTCCGGACCTCTGGTAGTCTCTATGGGGGTGCCACAGGGTTCAATTCTTGGACCGACTCTCTTCTCTGTATACATCAATGAGGTTGCTCTTGCTGCTGGTGAGTCCCTGATCCACCTCTATGCAGACGACACCATTCTGTATACTTCCGGCCCTTCTTTGGACACTGTGTTAACAACCCTCCAGGCAAGCTTCAATGCCATACAACTCTCCTTCCGTGGCCTCCAATTGCTCTTAAATACAAGTAAAACTAAATGCATGCTCTTCAACCGATCGCTACCTGCACCTACCCGCCTGTCCAACATCACTACTCTGGACGGCTCTGACTTAGAATACGTGGACAACTACAAATACTTAGGTGTCTGGTTAGACTGTAAACTCTCCTTCCAGACCCATATCAAACATCTCCAATCCAAAGTTAAATCTAGAATTGGCTTCCTATTTCGCAACAAAGCACCCTTCACTCATGCTGCCAAACATACCCTTGTAAAACTGACCATCCTACCAATCCTCGACTTTGGCGATGTCATTTACAAAATAGCCTCCAATACCCTACTCAACAAATTGGATGCAGTCTATCACAGTGCAATCCGTTTTATCACCAAAGCCCCATATACTACCCACCATTGCGACCTGTACGCTCTCGTTGGCTGGCCCTCGCTTCATACTCGTCGCCATACCCACTGGCTCCATGTCATCTACAAGACCCTGCTAGGTAAAGTCCCCCCTTATCTCAGCTCGCTGGTCACCATAGCATCTCCCACCTGTAGCACACGCTCCAGCAGGTATATCTCTCTAGTCACCCCCAAAACCAATTCTTCAGAAGGTGGGGGGAAATGAACTATATTGGTAAGCCGACCAATTGAACATATGCGGTGGTACTTAATGAATATGATGTCAGTTCGGTTGTCATCTGAGACATTCTCCTCAATGATAAGATGACATAAACTCTACAGTGGAAAGTCTACACATCAGAGTTATCGGATTCACATGGAATTGTTGTTCAATTTAAATGTTTGAATATGAAATTATTCGGGATGGGATGAAATGCGATTTTTGCTTCTAAAATGTGAGATTTGGGTTTTCATAAGGTTAGGGCTCTGCTCAATAAGTGGCCCGCCCCTGTGAAGGGACATGGGTTATAAAACTTTTCAAACACGCCCTCTTCTCCCTTCCTATATAAAGCCTTGACGACAATATAACCTCCTGTTCCGAGGATGTGAGGACGACAGTCCGATGTCAGAATGGTTCAGATAATAACTACAGAACGAAGCCAACATCAGCGTGAGCTTTGGTTTGCGAATGGTATGAACTTTGAACTCTTATTCACTACAGAAGTGATACCTCCTAGCCGTTGAGTTAGCAACAGCAGCTGTAAACGAGGGTTAGGAAGGAACAGACAGAGTATCCCGTCTATCACACAACGACGTTACTACAACGTATCCAATTGACCACCAGAGACATTCTTCAAAGGACAAAGGACTCGGTTTGGCAACACGGCCTTCCATCTACCTAAAACCTACCGAAGCGCAGAGTAAATATTTATAGCATTTTCCTTTTCCAAATGGGCGGTAATTTAGAATTCATAAGATACTGTATTTACGATAGCACAGCTTCTTCCTTTGTTACTCAGTCTTCCCGCTCTTTCACTCAAACCCAGCCCCTTTTCTTTTGTGTAACAAGCTGTCATATCTGTTCCGCCCGCTAGTGACGTTTTCCTTTATGACGTAATTTGTAATCAAGTTATGATTAATTATGTGTATGTGTAATTCTGTGTGATTAGTTAGGCATTTAGTAAATAAACAAATAAACCCAATTTTGTATTGCTGATTCAACTTGTTAGCCAGGGTTCGTGCAGATAACCAAGAATTTACAACTTTCAGATGAGACTGAATTTTAGGCTGGGTTTATGTACAGCACTTTGAGATATCAGCTGATGTACGAAGGGCTATATAAATAAATGTGATTTGATTTTGATGATTAAGGTGACGATTAATGTTGACTGCTATTGATGTAAAATATTACTAGGTCTTTAAGAGTTTATTCGGAAGTTAACAGCTCTATAAATATTATTTAGTGGTGCCCCGACTCTCTAGTTAATTACATTGAAATTATTAGCTCAATCAGGTAATATTAATTACTGAGAAATTATTTTATAGAATAGCATGTCATATCACTTAATCCGGCATAGCCCAAGATACGACAACAGCATGGCAACAACAACTGCCCGAGTTACACCAGGAACCCACAATCCCTCCATCAGTGCTCAGACGGTCCACAATAGGTTAAGAGAGGCTGGACTGAGGGCTTGTAGGCCTGTTGTAAGGCAGGTCCTCACCAGACATCACCGGCAACAGAGTCGTTTATGGGCACAAACCCACCGTCGCTGGACCGGGCAGGACAGGCCAAAAGTGCTCTTCACTGACGAGGCGCGGTTTGTCTCACCAGGGGTGATTGTCTGATTTGCGTATATCGTCGAAGGAGTGAGTGTTACACCGAGGCCTGTACTCTGGAATGGGATCGTTTAGAGGGTCCGTCATGGTCTGGGGTTGTGTGTTACAGCATCATCGGACTGAGCTTGTTGTCATTGCAGGCAATCTCAACGCTGTGCGTTACAGGGAAGACATTCTCCTCCCTCATGTGATACCCTTCCTGCAGGCTCATCCTGACATGACCCTCTAGCGTGACAATGCCACCAGTCATACTGCTCTTTGTGTGCGTGATTTCCTGCAAGACATGAATGTCAGTGTTCTACCATGGCCAGCGAAGAGCCTTGATCTCAATCCCATTGGATCGGAGGGTGAGGGCTAGGGCCGTTCCCCCCCAGAAATATCCGGGAACTTGCAGATGCCTTGGTGGAAGAGTGGGGCAACATCTCACAGCAAGAACTGGCAAAGCTGGTGCAGTCCATGAGGAGGATATGCACTGTAGTACGTAATGCAGCTGGTGGCCATACCAGATACTGACTGTTACTTTTGATTTTGACCCTCCCCCTTTGTTCAGGGACACATTATTCCATTTCTGTTAGTCACATGTCTGTGGAACTCGTTCAGTTTTTGTCTCAGTTGTTGAATCTTGTTATGTTCATACAAATATTTACCCATGTTAAGTTTGCTGAAAATAAACGCAGTTGACAGTGAGAGGACATTTCTTTTTAGTAGTTTAGTAGAAAGAGTAGTGGTAGTGGTGCAAGAAGTAGTAGCAGTAGTAATTATTGTAGTAGTAGTAGTAGAAAAGTAATCAGTATAGATTACATGTCACACACCAATGTTCCTATTAGTTCAGGATGTAAAATCATAAAGTTGTGAAGATGCGTGACATATTTGTTTCATGTTGCAACAGCCCTTGTAAAATCAACAAGATTGCACAGTGTCACTGCAGAATAAGACGTTTATCCACGTTTCTCCAAACATAACATTTCGAAGTTGCTCCAAACGTCAAACCTCAAAGTGAAGTGTTAAGGTAAGGGTTAAGGTTTGGAATAGGGTTAAAAATTATGTTTAGGCACTCATTCCAAACGGTTAAGTAAGGGCTAAGGTTTGGGATAGAGCCCACCGCTGTGATCGAACATGCAACCTTCTGATCCAGTCATGGCTCCAAATCAAAAGGATCAGAACTCACAAGTACCCTCAAAACAGTCTCAACGTCAACAGTGAAGAGACGACCCCCGGGAGGCAGGCCTTCTAGGCAGAGTTGCAAAGAAAAAGCCATATCTCAGACTGGCCAATAAAAGAAAAGATTAAGATGGGCAAAATAACACAGACACTGGACAGAGGAACTCTGCCTTTCTGGCCATTTTGAGCCTGTAATCGAACCCACAAATGCTGATGCTCCAGGTACTCAACTAGTCTAAAGAAGGCCAGTTTTATTGCTTCGTTAATCCAAACAAAAGTTTGGAAAGGACATTTCTAAGTGACCCCAAACTTTTGAATGGTAGTGTACACCCTGTCCACATCCCTCCATCTTCCTAGAGCAAAACAACAGACATGTACGTATTCATGAGAGTCTTGCCATTCCACAGAGGGGTCCTTTTAGTGTGTAGCCCAAACAGTTGTGACGCTACAGACAGAAGTTGGCACTTCATACTAGTCTCAAGACGCTTGTGGGGGCCATAGAGCAGAATGGAGGACACCAATGTGTTCGTGAGAGTAAAATCTTTCCACAGAGGGGGTCATAGTATATAGGTCAAACCGTTCAGATGCGTTTTTGTGAGAAGACGGATTTTCAGGACATCTCATGGTCTCACAAACATTGCTTTAGCTCTGTCACCTTTCACCACAGATTCAGTGGATTAAGAAAAAAACAATGCAACATACCTTGCTTAAAGTGACAGAGGAGGTTAAGTACAATAGACCAACATAGGCTACTGTATTACGTCAAAGCTGTGTGCTGGAAAACCTTGGTAGAGCATGGGTGGAGTAGGCACTGTGGTGCTGAATTACCTTGGTAGAGCATGGGTGGAGTAGACACTGTGGTGCTGAATTACCTTGGTAGAGCATGGGTGGAGTAGACACTGTGGTGCTGAATTACCTTGGTAGAGCATGAGTGGAGTAGGCACTGTGGTGCTGAATTACCTTGGTAGAGCATGGGTGGAGTAGGCACTGTGGTGCTGAATTACCTTGGTAGAGCATGGGTGGAGTAGGCACTGTGGTGCTGAATTACCTTGGTAGAGCATGGGTGGAGTAGGCACTGTGGTGCTGAATTACCTTGGTAGAGCATGGGTGGAGTAGGCACTGTGGTGCTGAATTACCTTGGTAGAGCATGGGTGGAGTAGACACTGTGGTGCTGAATTACCTTGGTAGAGCATGAGTGGAGTAGGCACTGTGGTGCTGAATTACCTTGGTAGAGCATGGGTGGAGTAGGCACTGTGTTGCTGAATTACCTTGGTAGAGCATGGGTGGAGTAGGCACTGTGTTGCTGAATTACCTTGGTAGAGCATGGGTAGAGTAGGCACTGTGTTGCTGTATTACCTTGGTAGAGCATGGGTGGAGTAGGCACTGTGTTTCTGAATTACCTTGGTAGAGCATGGGTGGAGTAGACACTGTGGTGCTGAATTACCTTGCTTTTTCCGCTACAGACCAATGCCTACTTACTTAAAACATGTTTTTTTGTTTTTAATTAGTCTAATAGTTTATACCCAGGAATAAGAGTGTTTGTTAACTCCGAGAATGATGGAAATGTTTGTGTGACTTTAATTAATTTTGTTCAGTGTGTGATTCTGATCAACAGACAGAGACAGAGAGAAAGAAAATATGCAGCGATAACTGATATGTCCCTGTCCCTTCAGGCAAAAAGTAATTTAGTTGTCAGCCGTGTGTCTTCACCCCTGTATTGTTATAATGTAAGCCTGATAAGAAATGCAAGAAAATATCTTTCAGTGTGTGTACTGCGTTCTCTATTTGCAGTGGTGTAAAGTACTTCATTAAAAATACTTTAAAGTACCACTTAAGTATGCATGCAACCACCATCTGGTTAGCTTAATATAAGGAAATTGAAATTATTTATACTTTTACTTTGATACTTAAGTATATTTTAAACCAAATACTTTTATACTTTTACTCAAGAAGAATTTTACTGACTGACTTTTACTTTTACTTGAGTCCTTTTCGATTGGTATCTTTACTTTTACTCAAGTATGATAGTCGGGTTCACTGTCTATTTGTTTGTGTGTGTGTGTGTGTCAGATGCCTGTTGACCTCTCCAGGTCCACAGTCTCACCTGCAGACAACTGAAAAGTCAACCACCTCCTCCACCTCCCCCTATCCCCTCCTTCATCCCTTTGTCCTTCCTCACTTTCCTCTCCCCCAAGCACTCATTATCATGTGAGCCATGAGGGCTCGATCCTAAGGACGGCAGGGACAATTCTAATGACTGCACTATGCTGTAACATCATTGTCAGACAGTGTGTGTGTGTGTGAGTGTCTAGGTGTGTCTGTGTATGCACACATACCAACGTGTGTGTGTCTTAATGACAGTGCCTGTCTTTAACTCCTCTGTCAGTCCCCCTCACCCCTCTCTCGTCCTGGCAGGGATCATCAGGACCCCTCTGCCCGTCGTGTCACCTGTGTCCTGCCGTCTTCAGTATCCTCTCCGATCTATAGACTGGCATTTAGCTCCTTGGCTGCTCGCGCCTCAGACATGCCCGCCACAGCTGATATCCCAATTGGGAAGTTAATGCCACCGCGTGCAATATTAAGACAGGCAGGCAGATTCCAGCCTGTACTGAAGTGGCAGTTAGTCACTGGTGTTAGAGTGTTGGTGCGAATAGGGACAGGGGCTGTGTGTGTGTGGGTCGGTGTGTGTGTGTGTGTGGGTGGGTGAGTTGGTGCAGGCATGTGTGGTTGTGTGCTGTCTACACAAAGATAAGCGACAGGGAAAGACAGAGGCAGTGGGTTTGACATTCAGAGGTCAGTTTGTTAGGCTTGTGTGTATGAAAATGGACAAGTAGGAATACGTTTATTTTCAGTAAACTATCTGTCTCTGTCGGTCTAACATGAGTGTTGTCTGTGTAGTCCATTTTTTTTTTCTTCATATTGCTCATTTGACATTAAACGGTTGTACAGATACAGTAGCTTTAACTCACAGTTATCCGTACACAGATAAGCCTAGTCCTGGACTCAAAAGGACTTTCAGTAGAGATTCTCCATTGAGCATGCTTTTGGGTCCAGGACTAGGTTTAATCTTAGTTCGAGAAACAAACCCAAGTACTTTCATCATAGAGTACCTTACTAAGGAAGTCCAGAGAGGACATAAATAAAAGAAGATCACAACAACATTTGTTTTGTCGAGATCATGAGATAAACTCTATAAATAGGATTGGACATTTTGATGATAGATTGACAGTATGGCTGAGGTGGCAGAGCCCATGGTGGATAAGCACATACGTTTTTATGGATTGTTAAACTAAGGGATGGTACATTTCATGCTAACATTTGTGTTTGGAGCTCATTCTCAGTTTCTAAGTTAGAATGTTAGCAAGCTAAATGTCCCTTACCTTGAGCTAAGAGTTTGTTGGGCACTGACAGCTAATCTGCCTCCAAGTAGCTTTACCCATGAAACAGCCTACAAGGCAGCGTCCTGACTTGTCAGCCTGAGGCTGAAATTGAACCTGATCAGAGTCACAAACCGGCACGTAGCCCGTAACGAAAAGGGAGACAGCGTAGAGATCAAGGAATAACTCAAATATATGTATAAACTGAACTATATACAATTAACAATAGTGTATGTAGTCAGCAGTGTAAGTGAGTGGTTGCGTGCATAGATGTGATAGTGAGGGGTGTTGAAAGGTGCCAACGCAAACAAACAAAACAGCCACATAAATGCCACAACCAGAATCCAACAGTGTGTCTGCATGGAGAGAGTCTCCTCAATGAATGGGGGAGAGGTGTATTTATCCCGGGACACACCCGGGCCCAGGTGTGTCCCATTTCGCTAAACTCTAAATTTAACTAGGCAAGTCAGTTAAGAACAAATTCTTATTTACAATCACGGCCTAGGAACAGTGGGTTAACTGCCTTGTTCAGGGGCAGAACAACCCATTTTTACCTTGTACGCTCAGGGATTTGTTCTAGCAACATTTCAGTTACTGGCCCAACACTCTAACCACCAGGCTACCTGCCGCACCAAATCATGGGAGACAGGGCTGCCTGCCAGGCATCGTTCAGGGCTTAAATGCCCCACAAGTGCATCAGATCAATGCAGCGGCAGACACAGGGCTCCTTGATGAGGTGGTTATTGTGCATGGTGCAACTGAACAAATGAATGGATGGTGCATGGTGCTTCTGATTATCTTGTGATCTCGACAAAACAACTTTTTTATGTTGTGATCATTTTATAGCTATCTTGTGATCAAGAAAAAACAACATTTTTTTGTAGTGATCATGAGATAAAGAAGTTGTGATCTCTGGATTTGTATTAATGTATTCATATGTCCTCTCTGGACTTCTGTACTGTCACGGTCGTCATAAGGAGGAGACCAAGGCGCGTACATTCTAATTTATTAAACGAATGCAACACTGAACAAAACTATACAAAATAACAGAACGAACCTTGAAGCAATATGACTAGTTCGAACAGGCAACTGCTTCATCTAATATCTCCTCCCAGGTCCATTTCCCCATTAAGCGCTGTTCCTCCTTTTCACGCTGCTTGGTCCTGGTTTGGTGGGTTATTCTGTCATGGTCGTCATAAGGAGGAGACCAAGGCGCAGCGTGATAAGCTTACATTCTGACTAGTGTGAACAGGCAACTAAACATAGAATAATAACCCACAAAACCAAAATGGAAAATGGCAACCTAAATAGGATCCCCAATCAGAGACAACGAGAAACAGCTACCTCTGATTGGGAACCAATTCAGGCCACCATAGACCTACATATACCTAGACATACTAAAACCCCATAGATATACAAAAACCCTAGACAGGTATAAAACACACATACCCACCCTCGTCACACCTTGACCTAACCAAAATAATAAAGATAACATAGATAACTAATGTCAGGGCGTGACATGTACCTTACTGAGTGTCTGTGTAGGAGAGGTCAGGATGAGAGGGAGTCTAGATGTTGACCTTCGGTTGACAGGTTAGCTTTTCGACCCAATGTGTGTGTGTGCTGTCTCCATGGTCACATAGTCCTGTGGGACCGCTTGTGTCCACTCCTGCATTGATGTGATTACACACTCATCTGCATACCTGACAGCATAGCCTGTCTATCTCTCTGGACTGATCCCCCTCCTCTCTCTCTCGCTGTCTCTCTCTCGCTGTCTCTCGCTGTCTCTCTCTCTCTCTCTCTCTGGGTCAATAGTGTGTGTGTTTGGGATTCAGGTGTCCTGGTTGTAGATAAACACCCTGTTAGAAAGATTAGCTCGCTGTTGTCCTATCAATGTAAACCTGGGATTAAGCCTAGCTCTCAGGAGACACACCATGTTAGCCCTGTTGTCCCATCAGTTGAAATCTGGATTAAGCCTAGCTCTCAGGAGACACACCCTGTTGTTCTATCAGTGTAAACCTGGGATTAAGCCTAGCTCTCAGGAGACACACCATGTTAGCCCTGTTGTCCCATCAGTGTAAACCTGGGATTAAGCCTAGCTCTCAGGAGACACACACATTAGCAAGGATATGTCTCTCTGTGGATTTCTATACGTGCCCGTTTGTGTCCTAGCTATGATGTCTTTTGTATCCTTTCTGCATTACTTCATCTTTACCCCTACTTACCATGGAATATTCTGATGGTTTACCCCTACTATGCAGAGTACACAAAATCTTCTACTGCCCTGTCTGTTCTGTGTGAAATGACGCAGTTTAAACCGTGAACCACAAGAGGGAATATGGCAGGTGAAGAGAGAGAGAAAGAGAAAGAGAGAGACAGCAACCGAGAGAGAGCAACCAGGGGAAAAGGGGAGCAGAGGGTATATGGAGGTTGTGATGAGTGGTCCAGTGTCAAAGGTCAGGCCCCCCTTTTGTTTTCTCCTACTTTGGGAGCCAGTCATGACCCGGTCAGCCCTGGTCAGTGGAGGTTCAGGTGTCACTGAAACACAGCTGAGTGACGAGACCTCTCCTCTCCCCCACCCTACTTGGAGCCCCCCCTCTCCTCCACCCTACTTGGAACCCCCCCTCTCCTCCACCCTACTTGGAGCCCCCCCTCTCCTCCACCCTACTTGGAGCCCCCCCTCTCCTCAACCCTACTTGGAGTCCCCCTCTCCTCTACCCTACTGGGAGCCCCCCTCTCCTCAACCCTACTTGGAGCCCCCCCTCTCCTCTACCCTACTGGGAGCCCCCCTCTCCTCAACCCTACTTGGAGCCCCCCTCTCCTCTACCCTACTGGGAGCCCCCCCTCTCCTCCACCCTACTTGGAGCCCCCCCTCTCCTCCACCCTACTTGGAGACCCCCCTCTCCTCTACCCTACTGGGAGCCCCCCTCTCCTCAACCCTACTTGGAGCCCCCCCTCTCCTCTACCCTACTGGGAGCCCCCCCTCTCCTCTACCCTACTTGGAGCCCCCCCTCTCCTCCACCCTACTTCGAGCCCCACCTCTCCTCTACCCTACTGGGAGCCCCCCTCTCCTCAACCCTACTTGGAGCCCCCCCTCTCCTCTACCCTACTGGGAGCCCCCCCTCTCCTCCACCCTACTTGGAGCCCCCCCTCTCCTCCACCCTACTTCTAGCCCCCCCTCTCCTCTACCCTACTTGGTGCCTCCCCTCTCCTCTACCCTACTGGGAGCCCCCCCTCTCCTCTACCCTACTTGGAGCCCCCCTCTCCTCAACCCTACTTGGAACCTTCATCTGCCCCTCTCACCTTCCCGCTCTGCCTCTACCTCAACCTGTCCACCCTCTGCCTGGCTCTTGTCTACACCTCTTGAACCCCTAATTTCCTCTTCTTTCTTTCCCTTATCTGCTCCCCCGCCCCCCGCCCCCTGACTCTTCCTCATCCTCGCTCCCCTCCCCCTCTTACCTTCCACCGTCCGTTTCCTCACTCTCTCTCATCTTCATCTCCTCCCCAGCATCCCCAATCTAAACATGACTACAGTGTTTCACTCAGCAGGCTGGCTGACTGGGGCAGCTCTCTGGGGTCTCATGCCTTCAGTCTGCATTCACACACTGTTTGTCTGCTTCCCTCTACACTTACACGCACACCGGATACATACCTCAACATACTCACGTACACACACATATACACACACACACTCACGCATACAGAAAACACACACCCACACACATACTCAAACATGCACACACGCTCTCCCTCTCCATTTCTCTCTGTCTCACACACACCCATGTGCATGCATTGACGCACACACACACACACACACACACACACACACACACACACACACACACACACACACACACACACACACACACACACACACACACACACACACACACACACACACACACACACACACACACACACACACACACACATACACATCAAAAGGCATGGTTGTGGTTGGGTGATATCTGAAAGTTGTTTGAGTTAGACTGTGTTATAATGCTCTTAGGTTGGCAGAGTTGACCAGGCCAGTCGTAGTACTTTGTGAGCATGTTTGAGCATAGGGCTCCTTATTGATAGAGCAACCATGGTAGCAACACAACATGGTAGCATCACTAAACATGGTACAAACATTATTGGGCACAGACAACAGCACAAAGGGCAAGAAGGTAGCGACAACAATACATCACACAAGCAACCACAACTGTCAGTAAGACTGTCCATGATTGAGTCTTTGAATGAAGAGATTGAGATAAAACTGTCCAGTTTGAGTGTTTGCTGCAGCTCGTTCCAGTCATTAGCTGCAGCGCACTGAAAAGACGAGTGACCCAGGGATGTGTGTGCTTTGGGGACCTTTAACAGAATGTGACTGGCAGAATGTGTGTTGTATGTGGAGGATGAGGGCTGCAGTAGATATCTCAGATAGGGGTGAGTGAGGCCTAAGAGGGTTTTATAAATAAGCATCAACCAGTTGGTCTTGCGACGGGTATACAGCGATGACCAGTTTACAGAGGAGTATAGAGTGCAATGATGTGTCCTATAAAGAACATTGGTGGCAAATCTGATGGCCAAATGGTAAAGAACATCTAGTCGCTCGAGAGCACCCTTACCTGCCGATCTATAAATGACGTCTCCGTAATCTAGCATGGGTAGGATGGTCATCTGAATCAGGGTTAGTTTGGCAGCTGGGGTGAAAGAGGAGCGATTACGATAGTCTAGATTTAGCTTTAGCCTGCAGCTTTAAATATGTGCTGAGAGAAGAACATATGAGGTGACTACCTCAAGCTCTAACCCCTCAGAGGTAGTAATAACACCTGTGAGAAGAGGGGCATTCTTCTTACCAAACCACATGACCTTTGTTTTGGAGGTGTTCAGAACAAGGTTAAGGGTAGAGAAAGCTTGTTGGACACTAAGAAAGCTTTGCTGGAGAGCATTTAACACAAAATCTGGGGAGGGGCCAGCTGAATATAAGACTGTATAATCTGCATATAAATGGATGAGAGAGCTTCCTACTGACTGAGCTATGTTGTTGATGTAAATTGAGAAGAGCGTGGGGCCTAGGATTGAGCCTTGGGGTACTCTCTTGGTGACAGGCAGTGGCTGAGACAACAGATTTTCTGACTTTATACACTGCAATCTTTGAGAAAGGTAGTTAGCAAACCAGGACAATGACCCGTCATAGACACCGATACTCCTTAGCCGACCCACAAGAACGGAATGGTCTACCGTAGCAAAAGCGCTGGCCAAGTCAATAAAAAGAGCAGCACAACATTGCATAGAATCAAGGGCAATGGTGATGACATTGAGGACCTTTAAGGTTGCAGTGACACATCCATAACCTGAGTGGAAACCAGATTGTATACCAGAGAGAATACTATAGACATCCTGAAAGCCAGTCAGTTGATTATTGACAAGTTTTCCAATACTTTTGATAAACAGGGCAAAATAGTAATAGGCCTTTAACAGATAGGATCAGCTTGATCTCCCCCTTTAAATAAAGGACGAACCTTAACTGCCTTCCAAGCAATGGGAATCTCCAAAATCAAGTATTGATAGGTTAGCATGGTTAATATCTTGTCATATGAAAATGTGGAGGACTCTTGGCTTCCAACACTCTACTCAGCAAACTGGATGCAGTCTATCACAGTGCCATCCGTTTTGTCACTAAAGCACCTTATACTACCCACCACTGCGACTTGTATGCTCTAGTCGGCTGGCCCTCGCTACATATTCGTCGCCAGACCCACTGGCTCCAGGTCATCTACAAGTCTATGCTAGGTAAAGCTCCGCCTTATCTCAGCTCACTGGTCACGATGGCAACACCCATCCGTAGCACGCGCTCCAGCAGGTGTATCTCACTGATCATCCCTAAAGCCAACACCTCATTTGGCCGCCTTTCGTTCCAGTACTCTGCTGCCTGTGACTGGAACGAATTGCAAAAATCGCTGAAGTTGGAGACTTTTATCTCCCTCACCAACTTCAAACATCAGCTATCTGAGCAGCTAACCGATCGCTGCAGCTGTACATAGTCTATTGGTAAATAGCCCACCCTTTTCACCTACCTCATCCCCGTACTGTTTCTATTTATTTACTTTTCTGCTCTTCTGCACACCAATATCTCTACCTGTACATGACCATCTGATCTTTTATCACTCCAGTGTTAATCTGCAAAATTGTAATTATTTGCCTACCTCCTCATGCCTTTTGCACACATTGTATATAGACCCCCCCTTCGTTTTCTACTGTGTTATTGACTTGTTAATTGTTTACTCCATGTGTAACTCTTTGTTGTATGCTCACACTGCTATGCTTTATCTTGGCCAGGTCGCAGTTGCAAATGAGAACTTGTTCTCAACTAGCCTACCTGGTTAAATAAAGGTGAAATAAAAATAAAAAATAAAAATTGTCAAAAGATCGACCGTTGACCATTGAATTTGGCTGACCAGGTCAAAAAACGTAATATGTT
>NC_034190.2:17438628-17473628 GCF_002021735.2 Oncorhynchus kisutch
TTATTTTTTTACTATTTTCTACATTGTAGTATAGTAGTGAAGACATTAACACTATGAAATAACACATATGGAATCATGTAGTAAATAAAAAAGTGTTAAACAAATCAAAATATAAATTTGATAATCTTCAAAGTAGCCACCCTTTGCCTTGATGACAGCGTTGCACACTCTTGGCATTCTCTCAACCAGCTACATGAGGTAGTCACCTGAAATGCATTTCAATTAACAGGTGCGCCTTGTTAAAAGTTCATTTGTGGAATTTCTATCCTTAATGCGTTTGAGCCAATCAGTTCTGTTGTGACAAGTTAGGGGTGGTATACAGAAGATGGCCCTATTTTGTAAAAGACCAAGTCCATATTATAGCAAGAACAGCTCAAATAAGCAAAGAGAAACAACAGTCCATCATTACTTTAAGACATGAAGGTCAGTCAATCCGGAACATTTCTAGAACTTTTAAAGTTTCGTCAAGTGCAGTTGCAAAAACCATCAAGCGCTATGATGAAACTGACTCTCATGAGGACCACCACAGAAAAGGAAGACACAGAGTTGCCTCTGCTGCAGAGGATAAGTTCATTAGAGTTAATAGTCTCTGAATTTGCCCAAATAAATGCTTAACAGAGTTAAAGTAACAGACACATCTCACCATCAACTGTTCAGAGGAGACTGCGTGAATCAGGCCTTCATGGTCAAATTGCTACAAAGAAACCACTACTAAAGGACACCAATAATAAGAAGAGACTTGCTTGGGCCAAGAAACACAAGCAAATGACATTAGACCAGTGGAAATCTGTCCTTTCGCCTGATGAGTCCAAATGTTTTATTTTTGGTTCCAACTGCCGTGTCTTGTTGAGACACATGGTAGGTGAATGGATGATCTCCGCATGTGTGGTTCCCACCGTGAAGCATGGAAGAGGAAGTGTGATGGTGTGGTGGTGCTTTGCTGGTGACACTGTCTGTGATTTATTTAGAATTCAAGGTACACTTAAACAGCATGGCTACCACAGCATTCTGCAGTGATACACCATCCCATCTTTGTTTTTCAACAGGACAATGACCCAAAACACACCTCCGGGCTGTGTAAGGGCTATTTGACTAAGGAGAGTGATGGAGTGCAGCGTCAGATGACCTGTCCTCCACAATCACACGACCTCAACCCAGATGGTTTGGGATGAGTTGGACCTCAGAGTGAAGGAAAAGTAGCCAACAAGTGCTCAGCATATGTGGGAACACCGTCAAGACTGTTGGAAAAGCATTCCTCATGAAGCTGGTTGAGAGAATACCAAGAGAGAATGTCAAGGCAAAGGGTGGCATCTTTGAAGAATCTCAAATATAAAATATATTTTGATTTGTTTAACACTTTTGTAATTACTACCTGATTTCATATGATTTATTTCATAGTTGTGATGTCTTCACTATTATTCAACAATGTAGTAAATGTAGAAAATAAAGAAATACTCTGCAGTGAGTAGGTGTGTCCAAACTTTTGACTGGGACTGTACATGTGCATGTGTGTGTGCATGCACGTGCTCACGCCCCTACATGGGTTGTTTTTAAACGGTTGTATTTGACCTCTCCAAGTGTGTATATTGTCTGTAAATGTCAGTGAAGATGCCAAGAAACAAAGACAAGGAGAAGTGTATTGGTCTGCTGCCTGTGGAAATGACTAAAAGGCAACAGAGCTGGGATCCAAACAGGTAAGGGCCAAATAAACAGCGATTCACTTCCATCAGCCAAAACCAGCCTCAACTAGCCACAACAAGCCACAAATAGCCACAACAAGCCACAACCAGCCACAACAAGCCACAACCAGCCACAACCAGCCACAACAAGCCACAGCAAGCCACCACCAGCCACAACTAGCCACAACAAGCCACCACCAGCCAAAACCAGCCACAACCAGCCACAACAAGCCACAACCAGCCACAACTAGCCACAACAAGCCACAACAAGCCACAACCAGCCACAACCAGCCACAACAAGCCACAGCAAGCCACCACCAGCCACAACTAGCCACAACAAGCCACCACCAGCCAAAACCAGCCACAACCAGCCACAACAAGCCACAACCAGCCACAACTAACCACAACAAGCCACAACAAGCCACCACCAGCCACAACTAGCCACATAAAGCCACAACAAGCCACCACCAGCCACAACAAGCCACCACCAGCTACAACTAGCCACAATCAGCCACAACTAGCCACAACCAGCCAAAATCCAGAGAGGGGTGAAGTTGTCCCTAGACACTGATCTAAGGTCAGTCTGCTATTTTGGTTTCAATGGTTATGAGATTTAGTTAAAGGAAGTTGATCTCAGATCTGTGCCTAAAGGCAAATTCTACTTGGAGGTCAAAACTTTCCTATCGCAACTCTCCTCCCCGTTTGTTTTCACAGTGTGACGAGATAGAGCCACATAAAAACACAAACAAAGGAAGCACACTGTTTGGAGCGTAAATGGAACTGGAACAGAAAAGATACATGAAAATAGTACTCCTGTTGTTGTGTAATAGTGAAATATTTATATTTATAGCAGGGTAAGGAAGGTCACCTTGATGCCCCCTGCAAGTGTTGAAAAGTCTGTGTTGTCCTTGGATCACTTTTACAAGTAAATAGAAACAAACAGGCTATATTTCAGTCATTTGATATGTGATTGATTGTAATTATTTGTGAAATATTTGACTTCGCTGCCCATTCTGCAATTTTCTTTGGAAAATTAGATTTAATGTCAATGGAACAAATCTGGTTATAAATATTAAATTATAAGAATGGCAATATTTGAAAATGTGATAATTTCACTCAAAATGTTTGCTTTTAGGTCCAAGGCAATATTCAATTTCCATTTCTTTGTTACAGTATATCAGTACTGTAGATTATGTTGCCATAGTAGCAGGTTGGTGTGATTTTGTAGAGATTTTGTTATCATGGTATTCATGGTTGCCACAGTCAATAGTTGTGTTAAGATTTTGTTGCCATGGTATCAGTGACCTCTCCACATAACTCCATGAGAGACCCACGATAGACCTAGGATAGACCCATGGACCCTTTCAGAGGAGTCTATTTGGACTCTACAGGGATCCTGCCTTCCAGAGTTCACCAGGGGGTCAAAAGTATCACCACATACATCACAGCTGGAGCAGAATGGCACACATGGTTGCTATGGCAACCATCCATTTTTGCTGCACTAAGCCAAACAGTGGTGGGTGGGTGCTGAGACACGAGAAACAGACAGACAAAAAGGATTGTGTGTGTGGTGTGTGTGTGTGTGTGGTGTGTGTTTATGGTTAGTGTGTCTGTGTGTGTGTGTGTGCTGTGTGTATATGAGTGGTTTGTGTGTGTGTTTGTGTGTGTGTGTGTGTGTGTGTGTGTGTGTGTCTGTGTGTGTGTGCATTTCCCCTCTTGCCAAGGCACCTATGTGTGTCTTCCATTTTTTGGTTTCTGTTAGCTGTCTGTGTTCTCAGCTGCTGTCCAACTACGCCGGGAAAGGGGAGCTAATATGAGGATGGCGTACGATTAGACCAATGATTGTCCCTGGACCCATTTAGTTTAGCATTATTGCTAGATATAGCTCTCCTCCTCTGTTGCCTTATACAGCAAAACACTAGTGATTTAAATATCCATGGTGAGAATCCTTCATCACCTTGGCAACAAAGCAGCCATGCCCTTCCAACATGTTCCAACATCACCATGGAAAACTGCCTGTTTCCCTGGTAACCAAACCCGCTCACTTTGTCATGGAATGACCTCTAGGTGAGGCCGCTGATTGGTTTCCTGTTCTTCCAGACCAAGCTTTCTGATTGGCTCTCCCCGAGTACAAAGACGAGTTATAAAACGGTAAACGTCAACACTAACTTATACTAAATATAACTCTTTCTACCGAGTATGAAAAAGACAGTATGGGGAATCCTTGTTCAGGTTATTATTGTGTGAGGGTCTGCAGGATGTGTACATACACTGTACACATACTTGAGTGGTAAATGTCCTAACAGAGAACGTTCTAGGTATGTGTTTTAGAGACTTGAGGTGCTGTTTCCTTGAATTCCTCAAACACTCACCATGGTAGACATTCTGACCTGAGAGAGAGAGAGAGGGGGGGGGGGGAGAGAGAGAGAGAGAGAGAGAGAGAGCATGACAGAGAGAGAGAGAGAGAAAAAGAGAGAAAGAGAAAGAGAGAGAGAGAAAGAGAGAGAGGGAAAGAAAGAAAGATAAAAAGAGGAAGGGAGAAGAAATGTATGCAGAGAGAGATAGGAGATATATTTACTGGGGGCAGAACAGTAAGATGGTGACAAGGTAACAAAGGATAGGGTTGTGGAAAGGAGAGAAACAGGGATTGGTAACAGACCGAAAGTATCAGAAAGAGAGACAGCATAAGGGAAATCACGTAGAGGGAGAAGGACAGACAAGGAATGATAGAGCAAAGAGACAGCGAGAATACCCCTAGTCCTATGATCCCCTGTATGAACCAATGGGGAGCTGAGATTCCCATAGGAATTGCTGATGCCTGCCAGCTGTAATGCTAATGTAATGCTAAGCTAATGGGATTGGTGACATATGGAACACAGATTGGAGCAGGGAGGGAGCAGCCTAGCATGAAACCACTACCGCCTCCCTCAGGTCAACCCAGGCACTGCAGTAACAGATGTAGAATAAGTGGCCCAAGAAACTCCACATAGGACCTGGAAGATTATGGAGATGATTGAGTGTACACAGACTGCACTATTCTGAACATACAGTACCAGTCAAAAGTTTGGACACACCTACTTATTCAAGGGTTTTTCACTATTTGTACTATTTTCTACATTGTAGAATAATAGTGAAAACATCAAAACTATGAAATAACACATATGGAATCATGTAGTAACTACAAACGTGTTAAACAAATACAAAATATTTTAGATTTTAGATTCATCAAAGTAAATACCCTTTGCCTTGATGACAGCTTTGCACACTCTTGGGATTCTCTCAACCAGCTTCACCTGGAATGCTTTTCCAACAGTCTTGAAGGAGTTCCCACATATGCTGAGCACTTGTTGGCTACTTTTCCTTCACTCTGCGTTCCAACTCATCCCAAAACATCTCAATTGGTTTGAGGTCGGGTGAAGCCGGGTCATCTGATGCAGCACTCCATCACTCTCCTTCTTAGTCAAATAGACCTTACACAACCTGGAGGTGTGTTTTGGGTCATTATTCCGTTGAAAAACAAATGATAATTCCACCAAGCACAAACCAGATGGGATGGCGTATCGCTACAGCATGCTATGGTAGCCATGCTGGTTAAATGTGCCTTTAATTATAAATAAATCACAGACAGAGTCACCAGCAAAGCTCCCCCATACCATCACACCTCTTCCATGCTTCACGGTAGGAACCACACATGTGGAGATCATCCGTTCATCTACACTGCGTCTCACAAAGACACAGCGGTTGGAACCAAAAATCTCAAATTTGGACTCATCAGAACAAAGGACAGATTTCCACCGGTCTAATGTCCATTGCTTGTGTTTCTTGGCCCAAGCAAGACACTTATTCTTATTGGTGTCCTTTAGTAGTGGTTTCTTCACAGCAATTCGACCATGAAGGCCTGATTCACGCAGTCTCCTCTGAACAGTTGATGTTGAAAATGAATCAACACCATTTTATTTAAATTTGCTCCTATCACTTGTATCTGTATTTCCTCCAAGCTTTGTTAGTAGTCTGGCAATCATCTGTCTTGGATTCTTATTGATGATATCACAGTCTCTCTTTTGTGTTTATGGAATCAGGCTGATGCTGTTGTGGGTGTAGCCATTTGTGCTCAATAGACCCTGTCAAAATCATGCGATACCATCTGAGTTGATGAAGAGGACGATAGTAGAATCACATGCATTCTTTCAAAGTTTTTGGTCCAGTACACAAATTTGCAGATGTAATCGGAGGTGCGGTGAAATGCTTATTTTTCTAGCTACAACCGTGCAGCAATATCTAGCAGTACAATAACAATACACACAAAAATATTTTTGTTCTCCAGAAACATCAGAACAAGCAATATCAGAACGAGCAATGTCATAATATATATATATATATATATATATATATATATATATATACACTACCATTCAAAAGTTTGGGGTCACTTAGAAATGTCCTTATTTTTTAAAAGAAAAGTACATTTTTTGTCCATTAGTATAGCATGAAATCAATCAGAAATACAGTGTAGACACTGTTAATGTTGTAAATTACTTATCAGAGACTGGCCAATAAAAATAAAAGATGAAGATGGGCAGAAGAACAGAGACACTGGACAGAGGAACTCTGCCTAGAAGGCCAGCATCCCGGAGTCGTCTCTTCACTGTTGACGTTGAGACTGGTGTTTTGCGGGTACTATTTAATGAAGCTGCCAGTTGAGGACTTGTGAGGCGTCTGTTTCTCAGACACTCTTCTTGCTCAGTTGTGCACCGGGGCCTCCCACTTCTCTTCCTATTCTGGTTAGAGCCTGTTTGCGCTGTGCTGTGAAGGGAGTAGTACACAGCGTTGTATGAGATCTTCAGCGTCTTTCAGTTTCTTGGCAAATTTTCGCATGGAATAGCCTTCATTTCTCAGAACAAGAATAAACTGAAGAGTTTCAGAATAAAGTTATTTGTTTCTGTCCATTTTGAGCCTGTAATCGAACCCACAAATACTGATGCTCCAGATTCTCAACTAGTCTAAAGAAGGCCAGTTTTATTGCTTCTTTAATCAGAACAAGTTTTCAGCTGGGCTAACTTAAGTGCAAAAGGGGTTTCTAATGATCGGTTAGCTTTTTATTAAAATTATAAACTTGGATTAGCTAACACAACACAGGAGTGATGGTTGCTGATAATGGGCCTCTGTATGCATATGTAGATAATCAGCTGTTTCCAGCTACAATAGTCATTTACAACATTAACAATGTCTACACTGTATTTCTGATCAATTTGATGTTATTTTAATGGACAAAAAAATGAGCTTTTCTTTCAAAAACAAGGACATTTCTTTCTAAGTGACCCCAAACTTTTGAACGGTAGCATATATATACACAGTGGGGAGAACAAGTATTTGACACACTGCAGATTCTGCAGGTTTTCCTACTTACAAAGCATGTAGAGGTCTGTCATTTATATCAAAGGTACACTTCAACTGTGAGAGACAGAATCTAGACAAAAATCCAGAAAATCACATTGTATGATTTTTAAGTAATTAATTAGCATTTTATTGCATGATATAAGTATTTGATACATCAAAAAAGCTGAACTTAATATTTGGAACATAATCCTTTGTTTGCAATTACAGAGATCATACGTTTCCTGTAGTTCTTGACCAGGTTTGCACACACTGCAGCAGGGATTTTGGCCCACTCCTCCATACAGACCTTCTCCAAATCCTTCAGGTTTCGGGGCTGTCGCAGGGCAATACGGACGTTCAGCTCCCTCCAAAGATTTTCTATTGGGTTCAGGTCTGGAGACTGGCTAGGCCACTCCAGGACCTTGAGATGCTTCTTACGGAGCCACTCCTTAGTTGCCCTGGCTGTGTGTTCCGGGTCATTGTCATGCTGGAAGACCCAGCCACGACCCATCTTCAATGCTCTTACTGAGGGAAGGAGGTTGTTGGCCAACATCTTGCGATACATGGCCCCATTCATCCTCCCCTCAATACGGTGCAGTCATCCTGTCTCCTTTGCAGAAAAGAATCCCCAAAGAATGATGTTTCCACCTCCATGCTTCACAGTTGGGATGGTGTTCTTGGGGTTGTACTCATCCTTCTTCTTCCTCCAAACACGGCGAGTGGAGTTTAGACCAAAAAGCTCTATTTTTGTCTCATCAGACCACATGACCTTCTCCCATTCCTCCTCCGGATCATCCAGATGGTCATTGGCAAACTTCAGACGGGCCTGGACATGCGTTGGCTTCAGCATGGGGACCTTGCGTGCGCTGCAGGATTTTAATCCATGGCGACGTAGTGTGTTACTAATGGTTTTCTTTGAGACTGTGGTCGCAGTTTCTTCAGGTCATTGACCAGGTCCTGCCGTGTAGTTCTGGGCTGATCCCTCGCCTTCCTCATGATAATTGATGCCCCACGAGATGAGATCTTGCATGGAGCCCCAGATCGAGGGTGATTGACCGTCATCTTGAACTTCTTCCATTTTCTAATAATTGCGCCAACAGTTGTTGCCTTCTCACCAAGCTGCTTGCCTATTGTCCTGTAGCCCATCCCTGATGTCTTTACACCCTCTCTGGTCTTGGCCATTGTGGAGAGGTTGGAGTCTGTTTTATTGAGTGTGTGGACAGGTGTCTTTTATAAAGGTGACGAGTTCAGACAGGTGCAGTTAATACAGGTAATGAGTGGAGAACAGGAGGGCTTCTTAAAGAAAAACGAACAGGTCTGTGAGAGCCGGAATTCTTACTGGTTGGTAGGTGATCAAATACTTAAGTCATGCAATAAAAAGCTAATTAATTACTTAAAAATCATACAATGTGATTTTCTGGATTTTTGTTTAAGATTCCGTCTCTCACAGTTGAAGTGTACCTATGATAAAAAATTACAGACCTCTACATGCTTTGTAAGTAGAAAAACCTGCAAAATCGGCAGTGTATCAAATACTTGTTCTCCCTACTGTATATACAGTGGGTCAAAAAAGTATTTAGTCAGCCACCAATTGTGCAAGTCCTCCCACTTAAAAAGATGAGAGACACCTGTAATTTTCATCATAGGTACACTTCAACTATGACAGACAAAATGAGAAAAAAGAATACAGAAAATCACATTGTAGGATTTTTAATGAATTTATTTGCAAATTATGGTGGAAAACAAGCAAGATTTCTGGCTCTCTCAGACCTGCAACTTCTTCTTTAAGAGGCTCCTCTGTCCTCCACTCGTTACCTGTATTAATGGCACCTGTTTGAACTTGTTTTCAGTATAAAAGACACCTGTCTACAACCTCAAACAGTCACACTCCAAACTCCACTATGGCCAAGACCAAAGAGCTGTCAAAGGACACCAGAAACAAAATTGTAGACCTGCACCAGGCTGGGAAGACTGAATCTGCAATAGGTAAGCAGCTTGGTTTGAAGAAATCAACTGTGGGAGCAATTATTAGGAAATGGAAGACATACAAGACCACTGATAATCTCCCTCGATCTGGGGCTCCACGCAAGATCTCTCCCCGTGGGGTCAAAATGATCACAAGAACGGTGAGCAAAAATCCCAGAACCACACGGGGGGACCTAGTGAATGACCTGCAGAGAGCTGGGACCAAAGTAACAAAGCCTACCATCAGTAACACACTACGCCGCCAGGGACTCAAATCCTGCAGTGCCAGACGTGACCCCCTGCTTAAGCCAGTACATGTCCAGGCCCGTCTGAAGTTTGCTAGAGAGCATTTGGATGATCCAGAAGTAATATAAATATATAAATATAAATATATATTTTTGGTAAAAACTCAACTCGTTGTGTTTGGAGGACAAAGAATGCTGAGTTGATCCGTGTAAAGGAAAGAATGAATGGGGCCATGTATCGTTAGATTTTGAGTGAAAACCTCCTTCCATCAGCAAGGGCATTGAAGATGAACCGTGGCTGGGTCTTTCAGCATGACAATGATCCCAACCACACCGCCTGGGCAACGAAGGAGTGGCTTCATAAGAAGCATTTCAAGGTCCTGGAGTGGCCTAGCCAGTCTTCAGATCTCAGTCCCATAGAAAATCTTTGGAGGGAGTTGAAAGTCCGTGTTGCCCAGCAACAGCCCCAAAACATCACTGCTCTATAGGAGATCTGCATGGAGGAATGGGCCAAAATACCAGCAACAGTGTTTGAAAATCTTGTGAAGACTTACAGAAAACGTTTGACCTCTGTCATTGCCAAAAAAGGGTATATAACAAAGTACTGAGATAAACTTTTGTTATTGAACAAATACTTATTTTCCACCATAATTTGCAAATAAATTCATTAAAAATCCTACAATGTGATTTTCTGGATTTCTTTCTCATTTTGTCTGTCATAGTTGAAGTGTACCTATGATGAAAATTACAGGCCTCTCTCATCTTTTTAAGTGAGAGAACTTGCACAATTGGTGGCTGATTAAATACTTGTTTGCCCCACTGTATATATTTATGGTGTGGACAGTATATGAATAGAAAAGTTGTGTACAGCAGCAGTTATATAGGGTGAGCCTTGACTAGAGTAGAGTATATACATATAAAGTGTGTAGAACAGTATGATGGCATGGAGATTGAAGCTGTTTCTCAATCTCCGCTGTCTAGATGGTAGCGGGGTGAACAGGGCGTGACTCGGGTGGCTGAGGTCCTTGATGATCTTCTTGCCTCCCTACATTCTTAGAAAAAAAGGTTCTTTCTACACTGAACAAAAATATAAACGCAACATGTAAAGTGTTGGTCCCATGTTTCATGAGCTGAAATAAAATTTTGTGCACAAATTTGTTTACATCCCTGTTAGTGAGCATTTCTCCTTTGCCAAGATAATCCCCCTGACAGGTGTGGCATATCAATAAACTTATTAAACAGCATCCTCATTACAGAGGCGCACCTTGTGCTGTCACTGGGACAATAAAAGGCCACTCTAAAATGTGCAGATTTGTCACATAACACAATGCCACAGGTGTCTCAAGTTTTGAAGGAGTGTGTAATTGGCATACTGACTGCAGGAATGTCCACCAGAGCTGTTGCCAGATTATTCAATATTACTTTCTCTATCATAAGCTGCCTCCAATGTCATTTTAGAGAATTTTGCAGTAAATCCAATCTGCCTCACAACCGCAGACCACGTGTAACCACGCCAGCCCAGGACCTCCACATCCGGCTTCTTCACCTGCGGGATCGTCTGAGACGCCCGGACATCTGATGAGGTTTTCTTTCTTTCTTTCTTTTTTAAAACCTTTATTTAAATAGGCAAGTCAGTAAAGAACAAATTATAATTTACAATTACGCCTACCAAAAGGCAAAAGGCCTCCTGCGGAGACGGGGGCCGGGATTAAAAATAAAAATAACAATAAATTAAATAAAAATACAGAACAAAACCACATCACGACAAGAGAGACGACACAACATACATAAAGAGAGACGACACAACACTACATAAAGAGAGACGACACAAACACTAGCATAAAGAGAGACGACACAACACTACATAAAAGAGAAGACGACACAACACCTACATACAAGAGAGACGACACAACACTACATAAAGAGAGACACCACGAACACTACACTAAAGAGAGACGACACACAACAACTACATAAAGAGAGACACACAACACTACATAAGAGGAGCACCGACTACAACACTACATAAAGAGAAGACGACACAACTAACTACATAAAGAGAGACGACACAACACTACATAAACGAGAGACGACACAACACTACATAAAGAAGAGACGACACAACACTACATAACTAGAAGACTACACAACACGACATAAAGAGGACGACACCACCACTACATCAAGAGAGACGACACAAACACTACATAAAAAGAGAGACGACACAACACTACATAAAGAGAGACGACACAACAACTACTAAAGAGAGACGACACAACACTACATAAAGAGAGACGACACACACTACATAAGATAGACGACACAACACTACATAAAGAGAAGACGACACAACACTACATAAAGAGAGACGACACAACCCAACATAAAGAAAGAGACGACACAACACTTACATAAAGAGAGACGACACAGACACTACATAAAGAGAGACGACACAACACTACATAAAGAGAGACCGACAGCGAACACACTAAAGGAGATACTAAACAACACTACATAAAGAGAGACGACAAACACTACATAAAGAGAGACGACACAAGCACTACATAAAGAAGAGACGACACAACACTACATAAAGAGAGGAACGACACAACAACTACATAAAGAGAGACGACACAACACTACATAAAGAGAGACGACACAACACTACATAAAGAGAGACGACACAACACTACATAAAGAGAGACGACACAACACTACATAAAGAGAGACGACACAACACTACATAAAGAGAGACACACAACACTACATAAAGAGAGACGACACAACACTACATAAAGAGAGACGACACAACACTACATAAAGAGAGACGACACAACACTACATAAAGAGAGACGACACAACACTACATAAAGAGAGACGACACAAACTACATAAAGAGAGACGACACAACACTACATAAGAGAGACGACACAACACTACATAAAGAGAGACGACACAACACTACATAAAGAGAGACGACACAACACTACATAAAGAGAGACGACACAACACTACATAAAGAGAGACGACACAACACTACATAAAGAGAGACGACACAACACTACATCTGTCTCTTATACACATCTAGATGTGTATAAGAGAGACGACACAACACTACATAAAGAGAGACGACACAACACTACATAAAGAGAGACGACACAACACTACATAAAGAGAGACGACACAACACTACATAAAGAGAGACGACACAACACTACATAAAGAGAGACGACACAACACTACATAAAGAGAGACGACACAACACTACATAAAGAGAGACGACAAACATACATAAAGAGAGACGACCACAACACTACATAACAGAGAGACGACACAACACTACATAAAGAGAGACGACACAACACTACATAAAGAGAGACGACACAACACACATAAAGGAGACGAACACAACATAAAGAGAGACGACACAACACTAATAAAGAGAGACGACACAACACTACATAAAGAGAGACGACACAACACTACATAAAGAGAGACGACACAACACTACATAAAGAGAGACGACACACACTACATAAAGAGAGACGACACACGACACAACAACTAACATAAAGAGAGACGACACAACACTACATAAAGAGAGACGACACAACACTACATAAAGAGAGACGACACAACACTACATAAAGAGAGACGACACAACACTACATAAAGAGAGACGACACAACACTACATAAAGAGAGACGACACAACACTACATAAAGAGAGACGACACAACACTACATAAAGAGAGACGACACAACACTACATAAAGAGAGACGACACAACACTACATAAAGAGAGACGACACAACACTACATAAAAGAGAGACGACACAACACTACATAAGAGAGACGACACAACACTACATAAAGAGAGACGACACAACACTACATAAAGAGAGACGACACACACTACATAAAGAGAGACGACACAACACTACATAAAGAGAGACGACACAACACTACATAAAGAGAGACGACACAACACTACATAAAGAGAGACGAACACATAAGAGAGACGACACAACACTACATAAAGAGAGACGACACACACTACATAAAGAGAGACGACACAACACTACATAAAGAGAGACGACACAACACTACATAAAGAGAGACGACACAACACTACATAAAGAGAGACGAACACTAACAACTACATAAAGAGAGGACGAGACACAAACCCTACATAAAGAGAGACGACACAACACTACATAAAGAGAGACGACACAACACTACATAAAGAGAGACGACACAACACTACATAAAGAAGAGACGACACAACACTACATAAAGAGAGACGACACAACAACTAACCATAAAAGAGAGACGACAACACTTACATAAAGAGAGACGACACAACACTACATAAAGAGAGACGACACAACACTACATAAAGAGAGACGACACAACACTACATAAAGAGAGACGACACAACACTACATAAGAGAGACGACACAACACTACATAAAGAGAGACGACACAGCACTACATAAGAGAGACGACACAACACTACATAAAGAGAGACGACACAACACTACATAAAGAGAGACGACACACATACATAAAGAGAGACGACACAACACTACATAAAGAGAGACGACACAACACTACATAAAGAGAGACGACACAACACTACATAAAGAGAGACGACACAACACTACATAAAGAGAGACGACACAACACTACATAAAGAGAGACGACACAGCACTACATAAAGAGAGACGACACAACACTACATAAAGAGAGACGACACAACACTACATAAAGAGAGACGACACAGCACTACATAAAGAGAGACGACACAACACTACATAAAGAGAGACGACACAACACTACATAAAGAGAGACGACACAGCACTACATAAAGAGAGACGACACAACACTACATAAAGAGAGACGACACAACACTACATAAAGAGAGACGACACAACACTACATAAAGAGAGACGACACAACACTACATAAAGAGAGACGACACAACACTACATAAAGAGAGACGACACAGCACTACATAAAGAGAGACGACACAACACTACATAAAGAGAGACGACACAACACTACATAAAGAGAGACGACACAACACTACATAAAGAGAGACGACACAACACTACATAAAGAGAGACGACACAACACTACATAAAGAGAGACGACACAACACTACATAAAGAGAGACGACACAACACTACATAAAGAGAGACGACACAACACTACATAAAGAGAGACGACACAACACTACATAAAGAGAGACGACACAACACTACATAAAGAGAGACGACACAACACTACATAAAGAGAGACGACACAACACTACATAAAGACGAGACGACACAACACTACATAAAGAGAGACGACACAACACTACATAAAGAGAGACCGACACAACACTACATTAAAGAGAGACGACACAACACTACATAAAGAGAGACGACAACAACACTACATAAAGAGAGACGACCACAAACACTAATAAAGAGAGACGACCCAACACTACATAAAGAGAGACGACACCAACACTACTAAAGAGTAGACGACACAACACTACATAAAGAGAGACGACACAACACTACATAAAGAGAGACGACACAAACACTACATAAAGAGAGACGACACAACACTACATAAAGAGAGACGACATCAACATACATAAAGAGAGACGACACAACACTAATAAAGAGCGACGACACAACACTACATAAAAGAGAGACGACACAACACTACATAAAGAGAGACGACACAACACTACATAAAGAGAGACGACACAACACTACATAAAGAGAGACGACACAACCCTACATAAAGAGAGACGACACAACCACTACATAGAAGAGAGACGACACAACACACATAAAGAAGAGACGACACAACACCTACATAAGAGAGACGACACAAAACTACATAAAGAGAGACGACACAACACTACATAAAGAGAGACGACACAACACTACATAAAGAGAGACGACACAACACTACATAAAGAGAGACGACACAAAACTACATAAAGAGAGACGACACAACACTACATAAAGAGAGACGACACAACACTACATAAAGAGAGACGACACAACACTACATAAAGAGAGACGACACAACACTACATAAAGAGAGACGACACAACACTACATAAGAGAGACGCTACAACACTACATAAAGAGAGCGACACGACACCACATAAAGAGAGACGAACAAACAAATACATAAAGAGAGACGACACAACACGACATAAGAGGAGAAGAAAACACTACATAAAGAGAGACGACACAACACTACATAAGCCGAGACGACAAAAACACTCCCCCCCCCCCACCACCCCCCAACTACATAAAGCGAGACGAACAACACTATCATACAGAGAGACGAACACAACACTACATAAAGAGAGACGGAAACCACAACACATAAAGAGAGACGACACAACACTAAATTAAAGAGGACGAACAACACTTCATAAAGGAGACGACACCACAACTACACATAAAGAGAGACGACACAAACACTACATAAGAGCGCCTCGACACAACACTACATACAAGAGAGACGAAACAACACACAAAAGAGAGACGACACAACACACATAAAGAGAGACGACACCAACACTACATAAAGATAGACGACACAACACTTACATAAAGAGGAGACCTAAAGACAACAACACAGCATTGGCACCAACACAACATGGTAGCAGCACAAAACATGGTACAAACATTATTGGGCACAGACAACAGCACAAAGGGCAAGAAGGTAGAGACAACAATACATCACGCAAAGCAGCCACAACTGTCAGTAAGACTGTCCATGATTGAGTCTTTCAATGAAGAGATTGAGATAAAACTATCCAGTTTGAGTATTTGTTGTAGCGCGTTCCAGTCGCTAGCTGCAGTGAACTGAAAAGACGAGTGACCCAGGGATGTGTGTGCTTTGGGGACCTAACAGAATGTAACTGGCAGAATGTGTGTCGGCACAACCAAAGAAGATTTGCACAAACTGTCACCAACCGTCGCAGGAAGCTCATCTGCTCGCGGTCCTCACCAGGGTCTTGACCTGACTGCAGTTTGGCGTCGTAACCTCATGGTTCACCATGATAATGCATGGCCCCATGTCAACTGGCTGATCAACTCTATGTGAAGGAGATGTGTCGTGCTGAATGAGGCAAATGGTGGTCACACCAGATACTGACTGGTTTTCTGATCCAAGTCCCTACCTTTTTTTAAAGGTTTCTGTGACCCACAGATGCATATCTCTATTCCCAGTCATGTGAAATCCATAGATAAGGACATAATTAATAAATTTTTTGACTAATTTCCTTATATGAACTGTAACTCAGTAAAATCTTTGAAATTGTTGCATGTTGCGTATATATTTTTGTTTCGTGTAGAACCTAAAAGGGTTCTTCCACAACCCCCGAGGAGAACCTTTTGAAAACCCCTTTTTGGTGCCAGGTAGAACCCTTTTGCTTCCAAGTAGATCCATGTAAGACCCTTTCCACAGTGTTTTCTCTCTCTCTCTCTCTCTCTCTCTCTCTCTCTCTCTCTCTCTCTCTAGCGGTATCAACAGAGGGTAACACTGCCTCCTATGGCTGTATGGGGTAAATGTGTCAGATGAATGATGTCAAACCGACATATTTATATTCATCTAACACTCCGGGAGTAGGAGAACGATTCTATAGGAGCAGAATGCTATTGTGTGTGTGTGTGTGTGTGTGTGTGTGTGTACTATAATGGGGTTGTTTAAGATGGGGGTCATTCCCTGGTCACTCATTCAGGCCCCAGGATGATGAATGAAGAAGAGAAGAAGAGAGAGAACAACTAAGAAAGGTCAAGTTTCAGAAGAAACTTCATTGAATGCAAAAGATTTTTGAAACATTTGTGGCTTCTTGCAGTGTGCACACATACAAATAAAGATACATTCCAAAAACACAAGTTAATTGTCCAAAAAAGGAACTAATTGAATAAATCAATAATCCATACAATATTACTTGTTGCTGCTGCTGTCATAATTATCTGGGTCCACACTATAGGGAGAGGGGGGGGGGGTGCACTGTTGGTCAGTCTGTGTGCAAATTATTTTATGAGGACCTGAGAGACAGGTGGAAGATTTACAAGCATGCCAGAAGTAAGAACTCTCTCTCTGTCACACAGACACACACACACACACACACACTCCTATCGCCTCTCTTTTAAGCTGAGATAATATATTCTGGAGGCATTGTGTTTAGTTTGGACTCCAGACCAGAAGGTCAAAGACATCTGACTCAAGCAGGAAGTATCAGCATTAAGCAGACAGGAAGTACACATATCAAACAGGAAGGACATCTCTCAGAGGACGTTACTGACAACCACAGGATTCACATTCCCCATTGTCTGTCAGCATGTCCTAAATGGACTGTGTGGTGTTACAGCAGCAGTGTGTTTGTTTTGTCGTGTCTCTGATTTTCTTGTGTCTGATTTTGGCCATATAAGTGCTGTGTGTGTTGTACCACAACAATGACTGTGATTGTGTGTGTCTTGGCACTTGCTGTGTGTGTTTGTGTGTCTGCCTGCGAGGTTGTATGTGTGTCTGTGTGCCTTTGAGAGTTTGACTGTGTATCAGACAGCGTGGTCAGGGAGAGGTGCATTGTGGGATCGATGTCCACACCTCATCCTAAATTATTCATCCTGTCAGGTGGCCTGTCCACCATCGCCGTGGAAACAGCTGACCATGAGCTTTACCTCCGTCCCCACGGATACACCTCTCCATCCCTTCCTTCTCACCCTCACTTCCTCTCTCTCTCTCTCTCTCTCTCTCTCTCTCTCTCTCTCGCTCGTTCTCTTGCTCTCTCTCAAGTCAATATTTCCTGCTTCACATAATCCTTGTGTCCAATGTGTGTGTGTGTGTGTGTGTGTGTGTGTGTGTGTGTGAGAGTGTGGGAGGTGTGTGTTTGCGAGCATCTAAACATGTGTGTGCATGCATTTGTGCTTGCGTGTGTTAATGGTGTGTGTTTATGCGGATCTTAATGTGTGTGTGTGCGTGTGGCTGACTAGGTGCCTGTGAGTCAGTGGTTGTGACATAGCCCATACATCACGACTGGAGCCTGTTTGATTACAGGCTGAGGGGTTGGGTGATTAATGGCTTGATTCAGCTTCCTGGCCTGAGTTTTGACACCTGGTCACTGAGCATCTGTACTTGCAGCCCTTAGTCCACCAATCCCACCCTCAGCCCTTGAGTCCAGGCATATCCTACAGCCCTTAGCCCCCAGCCCCTGATCCGTCTCCTGGCATACCTTTAACTCACCTCCCAAGCACCCCCTTTAAATATATCCAAACCCTCTAATCTCAATCACCTCCACCTCCTGTTACAGTATCCTGCATCCTGACAGCATCACTGCATCTCCATGGCCTATTACAGTATCCTGCATCACGACAGCATCACTGTACCACAATGTCCTATTAGAGTATCTTGCATCACGATAGCATCACTGTACTATAATGTCCTATTAGAGTATCCTGCATCACGACAGCATCACTGTACTACAACGTTATTTTACAGTATCCTGCATCACGACAGCATCACTGTACTACAATGTCCTATTACAGTATCCTGCATCACAACAGCATCACTGTACTACAACGTTCTTTTACAGTATCCTCCATCATGACAGCATCACTGTACCACAATGTCCTATTACAGTATCCTGCATCATGACAGCATCACTGTACCACAATGTCCTATTACAGTATCCTGCATCACAACAGCATCCCTGTACCACAATGACCTGTTACAGTTTCCTGCATCACGACAGCATCACTGTACCACAATGTCCTATTACAGTATCCTGCATCACAACAGCATCACTGTACCACAATGTCCTATTACATTATCCTGCATCACGACAGCATCACTGTACCACAATGTCCTATTACAGTATCCTGCATTATGACAGCATCACTGCATCTCCATGGCCTATTACAGTATCCTGCATCACTGTACCTTCCCCAATCAGTTTCTAATTGTCCTCAGAAATCTCTAACCGGCCTACCTCTCACCATCCATCTCACTTCCTCCTTCTCTTCCACAGTCTCAGATCCTAAACCCCCACATCACTTCTAATGGTCCTCCAAATCTCCACCCCCCACCTTTCACCTCCAGATCTCAGCCCCCAAAGCCCAATACACCCCTTAAATCCAAGAACCCCCCTGCTAACCCCAACCTCATAGTCATGCAATCCCCTTGTGTGCCCCTATATAGAATACAAGGCCTTTTAACAACCTCTCTGTTCCCCTAACAACCATCTTTGCTGCCCCAGGACACAGACTCTACCTCTGATCTCTTCACCTCTCCAATCAACCCCACCCCTTAATCCAGATATTCCACAGTCCCTCCTACCCCACTAGCTCTCCTGATAGAGAAAGAGAGAAATTATCAACATTCAAAAAATATCCTTTAAATTCTACAACCACCTAAAAATAAGTGATTCCTAAACCTTCCATAACAAAGTCATCACCAACAGAGAGATGAACCCAGAGAAGACTCCCTCAGCTAGATCTGGTGTTCTGTTCACAAACACAAACAGACCCCACAGAGCCGCAGGACAGTAACACAATTAGACCCAACCAAATAATGCGACAACAAAAATATACTTACTTGACATATTGGAACGAATCAACAACTAAAAAATAGTGGAAATTTGAATGTTATTTGTCCCTAAACAGAGAATACACAGTGGCAGAATCCCTGATCACCGTGACTGACCCAAAATTAAGAAAAGTTTTGACTTTGTACAGACTCACTGAGCGTGGATTTGCTATTGAGAGAGGCTGTTAGCGTGGATTTGCTATTGAGAGAGGCTGCCATAGGCAGACCTGGTTCCCAATAGACGACAGCCCAGTGCCCAGAAAAATAGGTGAAAAACAAGCTGCTCTTCCTAACCACCTGCCAAAATGTATGAACATATTAGAGATACACATTTCCCTATGATTACACAGACCCACAAAGATTTTGAAATCAAATCCAATCTTGATACACTCCCATATCTATTGGGTGAAGTAACACAGTGTGCCATCACAGCAGCAAGATGTGTGACCTGTTTCAACAAGAAAAGTGTAGCAGTGAAGAACAAACACCATTGTAAATACAACCTATCGTGATGCAGGATACTGTAATAGGACATTGTGGTTTATTTATGTTCCCTTTACTACTTTAACTACTGGCACATTGTTACAACACTTTGTATAGCACTGATATAACATTTGAAATGTCTATATTATTTTAAACGTTTGTGTGTAATGTTTACTCTTTGATGTTTACCCCTAAGGTTGATGTCCATGCCCCTGCTGAAATCTAATTAGCATAATAAAAAAATCCCCCTAAAATCTGTCAGTTTAGGTTATAGATATTGTTTTGCATCAAAATCAAATCAAATCAAAAATCAAATCAAATCAAAATGTATTTGTCACATACACATGGTTAGCAGATGTTAATGCGAGTGTAGCGAAATGCTTGTGCTTCTAGTTCCGACAATGCAGTAATAACCAACAAGTAATCTAACTAACAATTCCAAAACTACTGTGTTATACACAGTGTAAGGGGATAAAGAATATGTGCATAAGGATATATGAATGAGTGATGGTACAGAGCAGCATAGGCAAGATACAGTAGATGGTATCGAGTACAGTATATACATATGAGATGAGTATGTAAACAAAGTGGCATAGTTAAAGTGGCTAGTGATACATGTATTACATAAGGATACAGTCGATGATATAGAGTACAGTATATACGTATGCATATGAGATGAATAATGTAGGGTAAGTAACATTATATAAGGTAGCATTGTTTAAAGTGGCTAGTGATATATTTACATCATTTCCCATCAATTCTCATTATTAAAGTGGTTGGAGTTGAGTCAGTGTCAGTGTCAGTGGGTTGGCAGCAGCCACTCAATGTTAGTGGTGGCTGTTTAACAGTCTGATGGCCTTGAGATAGAAGCTGTTTTTCAGTCTCTCGGTCCCAGCTTTGATGCACCTGTACTGACCTCGCCTTCTGGATGATAGCGGGGTGAACAGGCAGTGGCTCGGGTGGTTGATGTCCTTGATGATCTTTATGGCCTTCCTGTAACATCAGGTGGTGTAGGTGTCCTGGAGGGCAGGTAGTTTGCCCCCGGTGATGTGTTGTGCAGACCTCACTACCCTCTGGAGAGCCTTACGGTTGAGGGCGGAGCAGTTGCCGTACCAGGCGGTGATACAGCCCGCCAGGATGCTCTCGATTGTGCATATGTAGAAGTTTGTGAGTGCTTTTGGTGACAAGCCAAATTTCTTCAGCCTCCTGAGGTTGAAGAGGGGCTGCTGCGCCTTCTTCACGATGCTGTCTGTGTGAGTGGACCAATTCAGTTTGTCTGTGATGTGTATGCCGAGGAACTTAAAACTTGCTACCCTCTCCACTACTGTTCCATCGATGTGGATAGGGGGGTGTTCCCTCTGCTGTTTCCTGAAGTCCACAATCATCTCCTTAGTTTTGTTGACGTTGAGTGTGAGGTTATTTTCCTGACACCACACTCCGAGGGCCCTCACCTCCTCCCTGTAGGCCGTCTCGTCGTTGTTGGTAATCAAGACTACCACTGTTGTGTCGTCCGTAAACTTGATGATTGAGTTGGAGGCGTGCGTGGCCATGCAGTCGTGGGTGAACAGGGAGTACAGGAGAGGGCTCAGAACGCACCCTTGTGGGGCCCCAGTGTTGAGGATCAGCGGGGAGGAGATGTTGTTGCCTACCCTCACCACCAAGTCCAGTACCCAGTAGCACAGGGCGGGTTCGAGACCCAGGGTCTCGAGCTTGATGACGAGCTTGGAGGGTACTATGGTGTTGAATGCCGAGCTGTAGTCGATGAACAGCATTCTCACATAGGTATTCCTCTTGTCCAGATGGGTTAGGGCAGTGTGCAGTGTGGTTGAGATTGCATCGTCTGTGGACCTATTTGGGCGGTAAGCAAATTGGAGTGGGTCTAGGGTGTCAGGTAGGGTGGAGGTGATATGGTCCTTGACTAGTCTCTCAAAGCACTTCATGATGACGGAAGTGAGTGCTACGGGGCGGTAGTCGTTTAGCTCAGTTACCTTAGCTTTCTTGGGAACAGGAACAATGGTGGCCCTCTTGAAGCATGTGGGAACAGCAGACTGGTATAGGGATTGATTGAATATGTCCGTAAACACACCGGCCAGCTGGTCTGCGCATGCTCTGAGGGCGCGGCTGGGGATGCCGTCTGGGCATAGGATTCATCTAATGTAGTAAGAGACTGAGAGACAGAGACATAGAGACACCTAGTAAGAAACAGAAAGACTGAGAGACTGAGACACAGGGACACCTAGTAGGAGACAGAAAGACTGAGAGACAGAGACATGGGGACACCTAGTAAGAGACAGAAAGACTAAGACAGAGACACAGGGTCACCTAGTAAGAGACAAAGACTGAGAGACAGAGACACAGGCACACCTAGTAAGAGACAGAAAGACTGAGAGACAGAGACATGGGGACACCTAGTAAGAGACAGAAAGACTGAGACAGAGACACAGGGTCACCTAGTAAGAGACAAAGACTGAGAGACAGAGACACAGGCACACCTAGTAAGAGACAGAAAGACTGAGAGACAGAGACATGGGGACACCTAGTAAGAGACAGAAAGACTGAGACAGAGACACAGGGTCACCTAGTAAGAGACAAAGACTGAGAGACAGAGACACAGGCACACCTAGTAAGAGACTGAAAGACTGACAGACACAGGGACACCTAGTAAGAGACAGAAAGACTGAGCGACACAGGGACACCTGGTAATAGACAGAAAGACAGAGAGATTGAGACACAGGGACACCTAGTAAGAGACAAAGACTGAGAGACAGAGACACAGGGACACATAGTAAGATACATAAAGACTGAGATACTGAGACACAGGGTCACCTAGTAAGAGACAGAAAGACTGAGCGACAGAGACACATGGACACCCAGTAAGAGACAAAGACTGAGAGACAGAGACACAGGGACACCTAGTAAGAGACAAAGACTGAGAGACAGAGACACAGGCACACCTAGTAAGAGACAGAAAGACTGACAGACACAGGGACACCTAGTAAGAGACAGAAAGACTGAGCGACACAGGGACACCTGGTAATAGACAGAAAGACAGAGAGATTGAGACACAGGGACACCTAGTAAGAGACAGAAAGACTGAGAGACACAGGGACACCGAGTAAGAGACAGAAAGACAGAGAGACCGAGACACAGGGACACCTAGTAAAAGACAGAAAGACTGAGAGACACAGGGACACCGAGTAAGAGACAGAAAGACAGAGAGACCGAGACACAGGGACACCTAGTAAAAGACAAAGACTGAGAGACAGAGGGACACCTAGTAAGAGACAGAAAGACTGAGAGACCGAGACACAGGGACATCTAGTAAGAGACAAAGACTGAGAGACAGAGACACAGGGACACCTAGTAAGAAACAGAAAGACAGAGACACAGGGACACCTAGTAAGAGACAGAAAGACTGAGAGACAGAGACACAGGGACACCTAGTAAGAAACAGAAAGACTGAGGCACAGGGACACCTAGTAAGAGACAGAAAGACTGAGAGACAGAGACACAGGGACACCTACTAAGAAACAGAAAGACTGAGGCACAGGGACACCTAGTAAGAGACAGAAAGACTGAGAGACAGGGACCCAGGGACACCTAGTAAGAAACAGAAAGACTGAGGCACAGGGACACCTAGTAAGAGACAGAAAGACTGAGAGACAGAGACACAGGGACACCTAGTAAGAAACAGAAAGACTGAGGCACAGGGACACAGGGACACCTTGTAAGAGACAGAAACACTAAGACAGAGACACAGGGACACCTAGTAAGAGACAAAAAGACAGTGATGGCCAGAGAAAGAGAGAGCCAGCAAAAGATTGAAAGGAGAGAGGTAGAGAGAGAAGACATGCTACGTGTCTATGTTTCCCCTGGCCCTCTCCTCTCTCCACTATGGCATGCGGTTCAGGATGAGAGATGGTGCTCTCCACTCTACAGCCCAGACCTGGACTGCTCCACCACCATTCCCTGCTGAAACCATTAGTGTGGGCATTAAACACCATTAGAGCACACACACAGGCACATAAAAAACACAAACAGGCGCACACACACATCACACATAAACACACAGGCGCACACACACCTGGGTGCATGCATAAGCTCACGTGCACACACACCCACACAAACACTTAGAGTGCAGAGTGAAGGAGAGAGAGACCGCCAAACAGACGAGATGCTACTTCAGGAGAGAAGGAGAGAGAGACCGACAAACAGCTGCTTCAGGAGAGAAGGAGAGAGAGACCGCCAAACAGACGAGACGCTGCTTCAGGAGAGAAGGAGAGAGAGACCGCCAAACAGCTGCTTCAGGAGAGAAGGAGAGAGAGACCGCCAAACAGACGAGATGCTGCTTCAGGAAAGAAGGAGAGAGAGACCGCCAAACAGACGAGATGCTGCTTCAGGAAAGAAGGAGAGAGAGACCGCCAAACAGACGAGACTCTGCTTCAGGAGAGAAGGAGAGAGAGACCGCCAAACAGACGAGATGCTGCTTCAGGAAAGAAGGAGAGAGAGACCGCCAAACAGACGAGATGCTGCTTCAGGAAAGAAGGAGAGAGAGACCGCCAAACAGACGAGATGCTGCTTCAGGAAAGAAGGAGAGAGAGACCGCCAAACAGACGAGATGCTGCTTCAGGAAAGAAGGAGAGAGAGACCGCCAAACAGACGAGATGCTGCTTCAGGAGTGTAGGCTGTAATAGTAATACACCATTCAGTTATTCTGATCAATAAATAGAGTAGGGAGCTATACTGTAACTGATATCTTCATTCTCTCTGCAGTGAAACTTGGCCTGACAAGGTGTGTCTGTGTGTTTGTTTGTGTGTGTGCATGAATGTTTGCTTGCCCCTTGTTCCAGTTGTAACTGGGTTAGTGACAAGCAGGACACTGTGACACCTGGAAGAGGACTCACCTGCACTGGTCTCTAGTGTACCGGATTTATGTGGATTTGGCTGGACTAGTCTCCAACAGAGCTACAGTGTGTGTGTGTGTGTACAGTAGAGAGAGAGTTTGGCCAACAGGCTGGATGCGATGTTGCTGCCTTTGAGCTGACAAGGTACAAATCTGTCGTTCTGCCCCTGAACAGGCAGTTAACCCACTGTTCCTAGGCTGTCATTGAAAATAAGAATTTGTTCTTAACTGACTTGCCTAGTAAAATAAAGGTTAAATAAATAAAAATAAATAAAATTGGTTCATTCAACCTATTCCTTCTTTAAATTCTACCACCTACTTCTCCCCAGTTTCGATCTTGTCTCATCGCTGAAACTCTCCAACTGGCTCAGGAGGCGAAGGTCGAGTCATGCGTCCCCCGAAACATGACCCGTCCCCTAAACCCGGAAGCCAGGTAGAACTACGTGTTGGAGGAAACACCGTTCAACTGACGACCGAGGTCAGCCTGCAGGTAATGAAACACAGTTCAACTGACGACCGAGGTCAGCCTGCAAGTAATGAAACACAGTTCAACTGACGACTGAGGTCAGCCTGCAAGTAATGAAACACAGTTCAACTTACGACCGAGGTCAGCCTGCAAGTAATGAAACACAGTTCAACTGACGACCGAGGTCAGCCTGCAGGTAATGAAACACAGTTCAACTGACGACCGAGGTCAGCCTGCAAGTAATGAACCACAGTTCAACTGACGACCGAGGTCAGCCTGCAGGTAATGAAACACAGTTCAACTGACGACTGAGGTCAGCCTGCAAGTAATGAAACACAGTTCAACTGACGACCGAGGTCAGCCTGCAGGTAATGAAACACAGTTCAACTGACGACTGAGGTCAGCCTGCAAGTAATGAAACACAATTCAACTGATGACTGAGGTCAGCCTGCAGGTAATGAAACACAGTTCAACTGACGACCGAGGTCAGCCTGCAAGTAATGAAACACAATTCAACTGACGACTGAGGTCAGCCTGCAGGTAATGAAACACAGTTCAACTGACGACTGAGGTCAGCCTGCAAGTAATGAAACACAGTTCAACTGACGACTGAGGTCAGCCTGCAAGTAATGAAACACAATTCAACTGACGACTGAGGTCAGCCTGCAAGTAATGAAACACAATTCAACTGACGACTGAGGTCAGCCTGCAAGTAATGAAACACAATTCAACTGACGACCGAGGTCAGCCTGCAGGTAATGAAACACAATTCAACTGACGACTGAGGTCAGCCTGCAAGTAATGAAACACAGTTCAACTGACGACTGAGGTCAGCCTGCAAGTAATGAAACACAGTTCAACTGACGACTGAGGTCAGCCTGCAAGTAATGAAACACAATTCAACTGACGACTGAGGTCAGCCTGCAAGTAATGAAACACAATTCAACTGACGACTGAGGTCAGCCTGCAAGTAATGAAACACAATTCAACTGACGACCGAGGTCAGCCTGCAGGTAATGAAACACAATTCAACTGACGACTGAGGTCAGCCTGCAAGTAATGAAACACAGTTCAACTGACGACTGAGGTCAGCCTGCAAGTAATGAAACACAATTCAACTGACGACCGAGGTCAGCCTGCAAGTAATGAAACACAGTTCAACTGACGACTGAGGTCAGCCTGCAAGTAATGAAACACAGTTCAACTGACGACTGAGGTCAGCCTGCAGGTAATGAAACACAGTTCAACTGACGACCGAGGTCAGCCTGCAAGTAATGAAACACAATTCAACTGACGACCGAGGTCAGCCTGCAAGTAATGAAACACAATTCAACTTACGACCGAGGTCAGCCTGCAAGTAATGAAACACAATTCAACTGACGACCGAGGTCAGCCTGCAAGTAATGAAACACAATTCAACTGACGACCGAGGTCAGTCTGCAGGTAATGAAACACAGTTCAACTGACGACCGAGGTCAGCCTGCAGGTAATGAAACACAGTTCAACTGACGACCGAGGTCAGCCTGCAAGTAATGAAACACAGTTCAACTGACGACTGATGTCAGCCTGCAGGTAATGAAACACAGTTCAACTGACGACCGAGGTCAGCCTGCAAGTAATGAAACACAATTCAACTTACGACCGAGGTCAGCCTGCAAGTAATGAAACACAATTCAACTGACGACCGAGGTCAGCCTGCAAGTAATGAAACACAATTCAACTGACGACCGAGGTCAGCCTGCAGGTAATGAAACACAATTCAACTGACGACCGAGGTCAGCCTGCAGGTAATGAAACACAGTTCAACTGACGACCGAGGTCAGCCTGCAGGTAATGAAACACAGTTCAACTGACGACCGAGGTCAGCCTGCAAGTAATGAAACACAGTTCAACTGACGACTGATGTCAGCCTGCAAGTAATGAAACACAGTTCAACTGACGACCGAGGTCAGCCTGCAGGTAATGAAACACAGTTCAACTGACGACCGAGGTCAGCCTGCAGGTAATGTGTTCTGTTTTTATTTATTTTTTATGATTATACAGTTGAAGTTGAAAGGTTACATACACTTACACTCCACAAATCTCTTGTTATCAAACTATAGTTTTGGCAAGTCGGTTAGGACAACTACTTTGTGCATGATTTTTCCAACAATTGTTATTTTAACATGTCCTCTGGTCTGATGAAACAAAATATAACTGTTTGGTCATAATGACCATCGTTATGTTTGGAGGAAAAAGGGGGAGGCTTGCAAGCTTAAGATCCCCATCCCAACCGTGAAGCACGGGGGTGACAGCATCATGTTGTTGGGGTGCTTTGCTGCAGGAGGGACTGGTGCCCTTCACAAAAGGATGGAAAATTATGAGGGAGGAAAGTTATGTGGCTATATTGAAGCAACATCTCAAGACATCAGTCAGAAAGTTAAAGCTTGGTTGCAAATGGGTCTTCGAAATGAACAATGACCCCAAGTATACTTCAAAAGTTGTGGCAAAATGGCCTATGGACAACAACGTCAAGGTATTGGAGTGGCCATCACAAAGCCCTGACCTCAATCTTATAGAAAATTTGTGGGCAGAACTGAAAAAGCGTGTGCGAGCAAGGAGGCCGACAAACCTGACTCAGTTACACCAGCTCTGCCAGGAGGAATGGGCCAAAATTCACCCAACTTATTGTGGGAAGCTTGTGGAAGGCTACCCGAACGTTTGACCCAAGTTAAACAATTTAAAGGCAATGCTACCAAATACTAATTGAGTGTATGTAAACTTCTGACCCACTGGGGATGTGATGAAAGAAATAAAAGCTGAAAGAAATAATTCTCTCTACTATTATTCTGACATTTCACATTCTTACAATAAAGTGGGGATCCTAACTGACCTAAGAGGGGGAATTTTTACTCAGATTAAATGTCAGCAATTGTGAAAAACTGACTTCAACTGTATGTTCACTGACAGCACTGAATCTTAAATCTGTGTTAGTCATGTGACATTAAAGCACCTAGAAAGGTTTTCATTGATGAGATGGTCACCATTTGGTTACTATACTGTAACCAGTTAATGTGAAAGTCTTATGTAAAGAAGGTGTTTGGAGTCATTATTGTATGTTGTGGAACCAACTTAATATCATGATTAACAGGAAATGTATTTAATTGCTTGTAACCCAATTGGCTATGAACCATCTATTTGGTTTCAACAAATGTAGTTTTCTTTTCAATTGAGAAAGCTTAACTAATTTACTTGTAGCCAGCTATGCGTTGGCTCTGGGAGCTAACATCATGTCTCAGGCAACATTCACTAATCAAGTAGAAGTGTAGTATCACTGCTCTACTTCCTATCCTGAGTCCCTCTTCTCCTCACCGACAGATATTATCTTGCTGTCAGATCTGATATCCACTACTCAGGTCTGGAGTGTGTCAGTCTCTCAGACCCTGGTGAAGGAAGGAGCGTGGCGTGCTAACCAGCGAGGTGCTATCAGAAGCTAATAAATCATCTGAAGTTTTATTTCACATTTATTCTGGTTGTAATGAAGACGCGATGGCCTCCGGGCCCATAACCGATGGCGACAGGGTGACACTGATGAATGGTTGAAGGTGCGTTCGTTACAGTCGGAGGGAGAGGGAGACGACTGTCAGGCTTCAAGGCTTCAACAGGGATTTGTGTTTGTGTGTGTCAAGTGTGTGTGTGTGCGTCCATTTGTGTGTTTATCTAAAATTAATATCTATATGTAGTTTTGACTACAGTTAGACATTAGTACAGCAGTCTATCAGCAGCTGCTTTTTATGGCAGATCTGAATCTACTGTTGTGACACTACACTGAAATCACTCTGCTGCCTTTGTATCTTCCTCATTTCCATATCATCATCATCCTCATCTGGCTAGGGGCTGATAAGAATTATATTTGTGGAAGAAGAGAAGAGAGAGAGAGAGACAGACAGACAGATAATAGAGAAAGGGGAGAGTAAGACACAGACACAGAGAGAGAGAGGGAAAGAGAGAAATAGAGAGGGGGTGAGTGAGAGAGTTGGAAAGAGAGAGATATAGAAAAAGAGAGTGTGCACTACATTGCTGTCTGCAATAAGATGAGGGACAGTGTCTGACAGACCAATATGTACATTGTTACATCATGCCAATAAAGCTTTGAATTGAATTGAATTGAGAGAGAGAGAGAGAGAGAGAGAGAGAGTGACAGAGTGTGACAGAGAGAGAGCGTGCGAGAGAGAGAGAGATTGAGTGAGAGAGGGAGAGAGAGAGAGAGAGATTGAGTGAGAGATTGAGAGATTGAGTGAGAGAGAGAGAGAGAGAGAGAGAGAGAGAGAGAGAGACAGAGAGAGAGAGACAGAGAGAGAGAGATTGAGTGAGAGAGAGAGAGACAGAGAGAGAGATTGAGTGAGAGAGAGAGATTGAGTGAGAGATTGAGAGAGAGAGAGAGAGAGAGAGACAGACAGAGAGAGACAGAGAGAGAGAGAGAGAGAGAGAGAGAGAGAGAGAGAGAGAGAGAGAGAGAGAGAGAGAGAGAGAGAGATGCTCACAGCTACTGTGATGGCCCGTGCCTAAACCGCACAGAAACAACACTATGGAACAGAAAGCTTTTACTATCTCATTCTGGAATATATAAGGTCTGAGCAGGAACCCAGAATAAAATACAGACATTGTCATCCTACATGAAACATAGTATAGAGGAGATGGACGCACTGATTGCCATCTAGGTTACAGAGAGTCCCATCCACCAAACTACCAGGTGTGAAATAGGGAAGGGACTCAGGGGGTATGCTAATTTGGTATAGAGCAGACCTAACCCACTCTATAAAATTAGTCAAAACAGGAACATTTTACATCTGGCTAGAAATTAATAAGGAAATGATCTCAACAGAGAAAAATGGCCTCATGTTTACTACATACAGTGGGGCAAAAAAGTATTTAGTCAGCCACCAATTGTGCAAGTTCTCCCACTTAAAAAGATGAGAGAGACAAAATGAGCATTTTTTTCTCCAGAAAATCACATTGTAGGATTTTTAATGAATTTATTTGCAAATTATGGTGGAAAATAAGTATTTGGTCACCTACAAACAAGCAAGATTTCTGGCTCTCACAGACCTGTAACTTCTTCTTTAAGAGGCTCCTCTGTCCTCCACTCGTTACCTGTGTTAATGGCACCTGTTTGAACTTGTTATCAGTATAAAAGACACCTGTCCACAACCTCAAACAGTCACACTCCAAACTCCACTATGGCCAAGACCAAAGAGCTGTCAAAGGACACCAGAAACAAAATTGTAGACCTGCTTCTCATTTTGTCTGTCATAGTTGAAGTGTACCTATGATGAAAATTATAGGCCTCTCTCATCTTTTTAAGTGGGAGAACTTGCACAATTGGTGGCTGAATAAATACTTGTTTGCCCCACTGTACCTGTATATCCACCCAATAGAATCCCCATATTTTAACGATGACAGCTTCTCCATCCTAGAGGGGGAGATGAACCATTTCCAGGCCCAGGAACATGTACTAGTCTGTGGCGACCTAAATGCCAGAACTGGACAAGAAACTGAAACTCTCAGCACACAGGGGACAAACACTTACCTGGAGGTGACAGCATTCCCTCCCCCATATGCCCCTCTAGACACAACAATGACAAAACAACCAACAAAAACAGGTCACAAGTCCTGCAGCTCTGTCGCATGCTGGGTCTGTACATAGTCAATGGTAGGCTTCGAGGGGACTCCTATGGTAGGTACACCAGCAGCACATCCCTTGGCAGTAGTACTGTACAAAACGTTATCACTGATCTCAACCCAGAGTCTCTCAGAGCCTTCACAGTCACCGCAAAAGCACAGTCTACTTGAACAGAGCTATACTCAGTCATGAAGCATCAAAGCCAAAGGAACTCCACAATATTTAGAAACGCTATAGATGTAAAAACAATTAGAAAACAATACATTCAATCCCTTTGAGACAACTTCCTGGACTAAATATTTCACTGTAGTAGTGAAGGTGTAAACTTACCACTAGAAATTCTAAACAGTATTTCTGCAGACAACATTAGAAAACCTAAGAAAGAAATTGACAAACCTATCAAACCAAAAACAAAGAGACCTACGGCTTCACTATGGTGAATCACTAAAACAATACGTAAAAACAAATTAGCTTAATTAATGTAATTGAAGAATGTATAGAATCTAACCACTTCTGGAAAAATTGGAACACATTAAACAAACAACAACACGAACAGTTAAAGTGTATTTGGAATGCATTCAGACCCCTTGACTTTTTCCACATTTTCTTACGTTACAGCCTTATTCTAAAATGGATTCAATAGTTTTCCCCCTCATCAATTTACACACAATACCCCATAATGACAAAGCAAAATAGTTTTTTAAAAATTATTGCAAATGTATTAAAAACCCCTGAAAAATCACGAAGTCAAGGAGCCTGAATACTTTCCGAATGTCTTTCTAAAACAAAGATGTTAGGGTAAACCACTTCTCCACTCTTTAGGGCTCTTTAACAAAGAACAAACAGCAAAAACATATACATGCTCAATTACAAATCTTAGAATCAACTATTAAAGTCGACCAAAACACACTGGATTTTCCAATTACGTTGAATGATCTACACAACAAAATACAAACCTTCCAAACCCCCAAAAAGCATGTGGTGTTGATGGTATCCTAAATGAAATATTAAAATATACAGACCAAAAATATAGCCAATTGGCTATACAAAAACTGTTTAATATCATCCTCCGCTCTGGCAACTTCCCCAATATCTGGAACCAAGGACTGATCACCCCAATCCACAAAAGTGGAGGAAAATTTGACCCCAATAACTACCGTGGGATATGCGTCAACGGCAACCTTGTGAAAATCCTTTGCATTAACATTAACAGCAGACTCGTACATCTCCTCGGAGAAAATAACGTACATTGCTGAGAAAATGTGAAATTGGCTTAACCAAATTACCGGATGACAGACCATGTATACACCCTGTACAGCCTAATTTACAATCAAACAAACCAAAACAAAGGCAAAGTCCTCTCATGCTTTGTTGATTTCAAAAAAGCTTTTGACTCAATTTCGCATGAGAGTCTGCTGTACAAATTGGTGGAAAGTGGTTTTGGGGTAGAAATATATGACATTATTAAATCGATATGCACAAACATCAAGTGTGCCGTTTAAACAGTTCAACAAGTCGTGGGACCAGACGGATTACCAGAACATGTACTCAAAGCAGGCACGGACCAACTGGCAAGTGTCTTCACTGACATTTTCAACCTCTCCCTCACCGAGTCTGTAATACCTACATGTTTCAAACAGACCACCATAGTTCCTGTGCCCATGGAAGCGAAGGTAACCTGCCTAAATGCCTACCGCCCTTTAGCACTCATGTCGGTAGCCATGAAATGCTTTGAAAGGCTGGTTATGGCTCACATCAACAGCATCCTCCCGGATACCCTAGATCCAAATCGCATACCGCCCCAACAGATCCACAGATTACTTCATCTCTATCGCACTCCATACTGCCCTTTCCCACCTGGACAAAAGGAACACCTACGTGAGAATGCTGTTCATTGACTACAGCTCAGCATTCAACACCATAATGCCCACGAAGCTCATCACTTAACTAAGGACCCTGGGACTAAACACTCTGCAACTGGATCCTGGACTTCATGATAGGCCGCCCCCAGGTGGTACACATCTGCCACGCTGATCCTCAACACTGGGGCCCCTCAGGGGTGTGTACTTAGACCCCTCCTGTACTCCCTGTTCACCCACGACTGCGTGGCCAAACACGACTCAACACCATTTTTTTTTTTTTATTAATTTTTTTGGGGCCCTTTTTCTCCCCAATTTCGTGGTATCCAATTGTTGTAGTAGCTACTATCTTGTCTCATCGCTACAACTCCTGTACGGGCTCGAGAGAGACGAAGGTTGAAAGTCATGCGTCCTCCGATACACAACCCAACCAGCCGTACTGCTCCTTAACACATCCAACCCGGAAGCCAGCCGCACCAATGTGTCGGAGGGTACAACCGTGCACCTGGCAACCTTGGTTAGCGCGCACTGCGCCCGGCCCGCCACAGGAGTCACTGGTGCGCGATGAGACAAGGACATCCCTACCGACCAAGCCCTCCCTAACCCGGACGACGCAAGGCCAATTGTGCGTCGCCCCACGGACCTCCCGGTTGCGGCCGGTTACAACAGAGCATGGGCGCGAACCCAGGGACTCTGATGGCACCGCTGGCGCTGCAGTACAGAGCCCTTAACCACTGCGCCACCCGAGAGGCATTCAACACCATCATTAATTTGGCTGACGACACAACAGCGGTAGGCCTGACCACCGACAACGATGAGACAGCCTATAGGGAGGAGGTTAGAGACCTGGCAGTGTGTTGCCAGGACAACAACCACTCCCTCAATGTAAGCAAGACAAAGGAGCTGATCGTGGACTACAGGAAAAGGCGCCCATTAACATTGACGGGTCTGTAGTGGAGTGGGTTCCAAGTTCCTTGATGCCCACATCACCAACCAACTATCATGGTCAAAACACACCAAGACATTCGTTAATAGGGCATGTCAACACCTTTTCCCCCCCAGGATACATAAATGATTTGGCATGGGTCCCCAGATCCTCAAAAAGTTCTACAGCTGCAACATCGAGAGCATCCTGATCGGTTGCAACACTGCCTGGTATGGCAACTGCTCGGCATCTGAATGTAAGGCGCTACAGTGGGTAGTGCGTACGGTTCAATATGTCACTGGGGCCAAGCTTCCTGCCATCCAGTACTTATATATTGGGCGGTGTCAGAGGAAAGCCCAAAGAATTGTCAAAGACTCCAATCACCTAAGTCATAGACGGTTTCCTCTGCTATCGCACGGCATGCGGTACCAGAGCACCAAGTCTAGGTCCTTAACAGTTGCTACCCCCAAGCCAGAAGTCTGCTGAACAATTCATCAAATGGCCACCGGACTATTTACATTGACCCCCCCCCCCCCCCCCCCCCCCATTTATTTTGTACACTGCTGCTACTCGCTGTTTATTATGTATGTATAGTCACTTCACCCCTACCTACATGTACAAATTACCTCAACTAACCTGTACCCCCACACACTGACTCGGTAACGGTACCCCCTTTATATTGCCTTGTTATTGTTATGTTATTGCGTTACTTTTTATTTTTTACTTTAGTTTATTTGGTAAATATTTTCTTAACTCTTCTTGAACTGCACTGTTGGTTAAGGGCTTGTAAGTAAGCATTTCATGATAAGGTCTACACTTGTATT
>NC_034190.2:17476128-17477778 GCF_002021735.2 Oncorhynchus kisutch
CCTGTATTAGAGATGGAACGAGACAAGAGAGAGAGAAGAGTGAGAGAGGAGGGTGGAGGGAAGAGGATAGAGCAAAATATATCTGAGAGACAGAGAGAGAGCGAGAGAGAGAGAGAGAGAGAGAGAGAGAGAGAGAGAGAGAGAGAGAGAGAGAGAGAGAGAGAGAGAGGGAAGATGGCTTTGATTTGTAGACATGAGCAGATGCGATTGGAACGCGATGGAGAGAAAAAAAGAGGACAAACTCTTAGGCTCTCTTCGTTATTAAGAGATTAAATCCCATCTCTGACTGAGTTGTCAGTGCGAGACGGAATCGTGTCACGGCCGGTAATTCCACTAGTTTCATGTCTCTGCACCGCTGAGTTGGCCAGTGACAACCAGGCAACAGGAAGTTGCATACACAAGGCCTCTCTGCATACACAATTACTGCTCTCTTTGTTCACTTTCCATCTTTGTGTTGGTTGTCAAGGTTACATACACGTATTTGTTTGGTGTTTTACTGACCACAGTAGCCTCGAGTTGAGTAAGATCAGGGAGTGTTGCTGATTGAATCCCAGGTCTGACATGGAGTATGTGAGGGCGAGAATGAGCCTGGAGTTGCTTGCATTCATATCTCAGCCAGGTCGTTCAAGTTTGACGTCAAAATTGGACATCTATTGGACGTCGGGAAATGCCTTCAAAACCGGCCTCTAAAGGCAACAGTGAGCACTATTACCATCAAGTACTGTATGCTTGGGTTTTGCTCGGCTGTAGTGGACGGGGCTGGTGGATGGGAATAATCCCATGGCTCTGGATCAGAACATTGTGTGTTTGATCCCAGTGGTGGACACTGGGTTTTCGTTTTTGTTTTAACCCTATCCCAATTCTTAAACCATACCTTAACCAATTGGAATGAGTAGCTAAACTTAACCCTTAACTTTGAAAATTGTACATTTGGATAAATGGAACTATACAGTGCAGCAGGAGCAACAAAAACACTTTTGTATTGTATGTTTGTATGTTTGAAGAACGTAGAAGAAAGTCACATTTTGAAGTGAGACTGTGAGAGCCATGTTGGATATCTGCCAGCTACTGCCGTTGTGCCTGTGAGCAAGGCACTTAAAAACCACTTACCTTCTCTCTGGTCCTGTGCTGCTCCACTGTGCTGTGTGTGTGTGTCCCCGAGTGTGTGCTTATTTTTCATAGAGCATCTTCTCTGACAGTTCCTGTTGGCTCTACATGTGGCACAACCACCCACCATGAATCCAGGTGTTGTTTTATACTCCCTCGTTCTCTGCTCCCTCCAGTCCCATCCCTCCATTCCTAAAAGCGGTGACCCAGTATTACAGTGACATTATGGGGCCACGTCCCGCCCTGCTAAAATAAACCGCTGCAATGAAGGAAGAGTGTGACACAACGAGGTTACACCACGCTGCCTCTCTGCAAATTAATCAAATAAATAAACCAGACGTTAGATCTAACCACGGAGGAACTCTCTCTGTCTCTCTCTGTCTCTCTCTCTCTCTGTCTCTCTCCCTCTGTCTCTCTCTGTCTCTCTCTCTCTGTTTCTCTCTCTGTGTCTCTCTCTGTCTCTCTCTCTCTCCCCCTGTCCCCTCTCTCTCTCTCTCTCTCCCCTATGTCTCTCTGTCTCTGTCTCTGTCTATCTCTCTCATT
>NC_034190.2:17477878-17510378 GCF_002021735.2 Oncorhynchus kisutch
CTCTCTCCTCTATCCCCCTCTCTCTCTCTTGCTCGTTTGCAACACACACAGATGTTTCAGGGCCCCAAAGCGTTCTATAGACCACATCGGTTATGAGTTTGGCAACATGGGAAACATCAGGGTAGGGTGGCTACTCCCTTCTAAACCACGGAAGAAGGTCATTTACTCAAACTATCAGGCTTCAGAGGAAGACTAAGGAAGTCTCATTTGTTCTTTAACAGAGAAGAAGAAGAGATATCAGTGTGTTTATCCATAATGAAAACCACAGAAGAAAAGCCGATGACAGACGATTCAATAAAGTTAACGCACACCCGCAGCCCGGAGGTCCTCACTGGTTACCATAGTGATGGCCCCGAGCCTGGTAATTAGGCATGCAGGAAACATCTTGATTAATCTTGATGATGACAGTGTGACTGTCGACAGGGACGGCTCCACATTGATCCGCAATGAAGTCATTGAGCCGCGTGACAAATGGGGACGAAATAAATTTGTGAGCACATGATTAATTAAATAATGAATTCACTAATTGAATCAGTTTAATTATTAATTTTTTAATCTCACCCGTCTTGGGAGTTTGAGTAAGTTTGGTTGCGCGGATCCATGCCAGGCTGTTTTTGGGAACTGTCTATCCAGCTTGTCATGTTGGCGGACTCAAGTCAAGGAAGCATAAAGCTGATGATATTAAACACACACACACACATGCCCACAAACACACACACACACACACACACACACACACACACACACACACACACACACACACACACACACACACACACACACACATGCCCACAAACACACACACACACACACACACACACACACGCACACACACACACACACACACACACACACACACACACACACACATGCCCACAAACACACACACACACACACACACACACACACACACACACACACACACACACACACACACACATGCCCACAAACGCACACACACACAAGAAACACACACTCACTCACTCACACGCACACACACACACAAGAAACACACACACACACACATGCCCACAAACGCACACGCACGCACACACACACAAGAAACACACACTCGCTCACACGCACACACACACACGCACACACACACACGCACACACACACACACACACACACAAGAAACACACACACACTCACTCACTCACACACACACACAAGAAACACACATTCACACGCACACAGCCACACACAAGAAACACACACGCACATTAGCACACACACATATACACACACACACACTCATACACACACGCACACTAACACACACACACACATACACATACACATACACACTCACACACAACACACAGATTCAAAGAGTAATGTATACGGAAAACGTTACTTTGATACAGGACCTTTCAGCGTTCTTATTCCCACATGTACTTCCCATTATTCCTAACATAGAATCTGGGATTCCTGATGCGATATTGTCTGGGATGTTTCCAGGGAAAACAAGCAGGAATCTTGGATCTGACAGGATGTGTCTCTGTCTCTGCGTGTCTCTGCATATAACTCATGCCTTGGATCAGTGCTATAGACATGTGGTTAAATAGAAAACCTGTTCTTTGGTCATTTTTCATTGCTTGTAAATGTAGTTGTTTTTACCATTGATTTATGAACAGGCAATTTAGTGTAGTCGTTTAGAGCAGCAAGTGTGCTTCAATGCTTGTGTGTGTCTGTGTGTGTGTGTGTGTTTGTGTGTGTGTTTGTGTGTGTGTGTGTTTGTGTGTTCGTGTGTGTGTGTGTGTGTGTGTGTGTGTGTGTGTGTGTGTGTGTGTGTGTGTGTGTGTGTGTGTGTGTGTGTGTGCATAGGTGCGTGCGTGTGTGACTCCCAATTGGAGATCATTGTCGTTAAGCAGAGGGCCGAGTGTGGACATGAAATGTCTCTCTCTTTGGGCTCCGCTCTCTGATCAATGCTCATAAACAGTTAATGTCACAATTATCAGACGTCCACTCAGACAATAATGCATCTGTAACACTGCCTGAAGAACACACATACGTACACACGTACACACACACACACACACACACACGCGCACACACACACACACTCTCTATGTACACAGTGAATTCGGAAAGTATTCAGACCCTTTGACTTGTTCCACATTTTGTTACAGCCTAATTCTAAAATTGATTCAATTGTTTTTCCCCCCTCATCCATCAACACACAAGACCACATAATGACAAGGCAAGTTTTTAAGAAGTAGACTGTGTGATTATGGTCGTTGTCCTGTTGGAAGGTGACCCTTCGCCCCAGTCTGAGGTCCTGAGCGCTCCTGAGCAGGTTTTCATCAAGGATCTCTCTGTACTTTGCGCCGTTCATCTTTCACTCGATCCTGACTAGTCTTCCTGTCACTGCCGCTGAAAAACATTCCCACAGCATGATGCTGCCACCACCATGCTTCACAGTAGGGATGGTATTGGCCAGGTGATGAGTGGTGCCTGGTTTCCTCCAGATGTGACGCTTGGCATTCAGGTCAAAGTGTTAAATCTTGGTTTCATCAGACCAGAGAATCATGTTTTTAATGGTCTGAGAGTCCTTTGTGGCAAAAAATTCAAGCAGGCTGGCATGTGCCTTTTACTGAGGAATGGCTTCCATCTGGCTGCTCTACCATTAACGCCTGATTGGTAGAGGGCTGCAGAGAAGGTTGTCCTTCTGGAAGGTTCTCCCATCTCCACAAAGGAACTCTGGAGCTCTGTTAGAGTGACCATCGGATTCTTGGTCACCTCCCTGACAAAGGCCCTTCTCCCCCGATGGCTCAGTTTGGAAGAGTCTCTGTGGTTCCAAACTTCTTCCATTTAAGAATGATGGAGGCCACTGTATTCTTTTCAAATCATGTCCTTTTCAAATCATGTCCTTTTCAAATCATGTCCTTTTCAAATCATGTCCAATCAATTTAATTTACCACAGGTGGACTCCAATCAAGTTGTGGAAAGATCGCAAGGATGATCAATGGAACAGGAAGAACCTGAGCTCAATTTCAAGTCTCATAGCAAAGGGTCTGAATACTCATGTAAATAAGATCTGTGGTTAACCCGAGACGAAGTCGAAAAAACTGCTTTGAGGGCAGTATCACTTATATACAATGGGTTATCAACATATTCAAATAATGAACATATTCACCTGAAGGGGGCGTACCAATACACAGGCCCCATTTAGAGAGAGACAGACGAGAAAGAGAGAGCGCGAAAGAGAGAGAGAGCGAGAGAGAGAGAGAGAGAGAGAGAGAGAGAGAGATAAATAGATTACACAGATCCACAAAGAATTTAAAAAGAAATCAAATTTTGATAAACTCCCATGTCTACTGGGTGAAATTCCACAGTGTTCCATCACAGCAGCAAGATTTGTGACCTGTTGCCACAACAAAAGGGCAACCAGTGAAGAACAAACACCATTGTAAATACAACCCATATTTATGCTTATTTATTTTCCCTTGTGTACTTTAACCATTTGTACATTGTTACAACACTGTATATATATATATATCAACATATATATATATATATATATATATATATATATATATATATATATATATATAAAATATGACGTTTGTAAGGTCTTTATTGTTTTGAAACTTCTGTAGGTGTAATGTTTACTGTTCATTTTTATTGTTTATTTCACTTTTGTATATTATCTACCTCACTTGCTTTGGCAATGTTAACACATGTTTCCCCATGCCAATAAAGCCCCTTGAATTGAATTGAAAGAAGAGACAGAGAAAGAGAGAGAGAGAGAGAGAGAGAGAGAGAGAGAGAGAGAGAGAGAGAGAGAGAGAGAGAGAGAGGGAGAAGAGAGAGAGAGAGAGAGAGAGAGAGATGGATGGATGGATGGATGGATGGATGGAGGTATTGTCGAGGGAGGGCTTTACAAAGGAAGCCAGTTTATCCCGTTTATCCCAGGTATCCCAGTTTATCTCAGGTATCGCATGTATCCCAGGTATCCCAGTTTATCCCAGGTATCCCAGGTATCCCAGTTTCTCCCAGGTATCCCAGGTATCCCAGTTTATCCCAAGTATCCCAGTTTATCCCAGGTATCCCAGTTTATCCCAGTTATCCCAGTTTATCCCAGGTATCCCAGTTTATCCCAGGTATCCCAGGTATCCCAGTTTATCCCAGGTATCCCAGTTTATCCCATGTATCCCATGTATCCCAGTTTATTTCAGGTATCCCAGGTATCCCAGTTTATCCCAGGTATCCCAGTTTATCCCATGTATCCCATGTATCCCAGTTTATTTCAGATATCCCAGGTATCCCAGTTTATCTCAGGTATCCCAGGTATCCCAGTTTATCCCAGGTATCCCAGTTTATCCCATGTATCCCAGTTTATTTCAGGTATCCCAGTTTATCTCAGGTATCCCAGGTATCCCAGTTTATCCCAGGTATCCCAGGTATCTGTTATGGTTTTCTTCCGTCGAAGGAGAGTCGGACCAAAATGCAGCGTGGTTAATAATATACATCTTTAATAAAGATGAAACACGAACAATACAAAAACAACGAACGGAATGAGAAAACCTATACAGCCTATCTGGTGAACAACAAACACAGAGACAGGAACAATCACCCACGAAACACTCAAAGAATATGGCTGCCTAAATATGGTTCCCAATCAGAGACAACGAGAATCACCTGCCTCTGATTGAGAACCGCCTCAGGCAACCATAGACTTTGCTAGAACATCCCACTAAGCCACAATCCCAAAACCTACGAAAAACCCCCATACATAAACACAACACAAAATAAACCCATGTCACACCCTGGCCTGACCAAATAAAATAAAGAAAACACAAAATACTAAGACCAGGGCGTGACAGTATCCCTGTTTATCCCAGGTATCCCATGTATCCCAGTTTATCCCAAGTATCCCAGTTTATCCCAGGTATCCCAGTTTATCCCAGGTATCCCAGTTTATCCCAGGTATCTCAGGTATCCCAGGTATCCCAGTTTATCCCAGGTATCCCCGGTTTCCCATGTATCCCAGGTATCCCAGGTATCCCAGTTCATCCCAGGTATCCCAGTTTATCCCAGGTGTCCCAGGTATCCAAGTTTACCCCAGGTATCCCAGGTATCCCAGTTTATCCCAGGTATCCCAGGTATCCCAGTTTATCCCAGGTATCCCAGTTTATCCCATGTATCCCAGGTATCCCAGTTTATCCCAGGTATCCCAGGCCTGAATTAACGGCAAATGACTCTATTAGCTTTCATTTTTGCTCTGCGGAAATTCGCCCACATAAATTAGTGTCCGATCATCGGCAACGTGTCACGGCCAAAGTACAGATTATGAATACAACAGCCTTGTCACCGCGGTAAAGTGCCTATATATATGTCTTCACAGACTTTGTCGTTTAGAGGAACAGACTTGGGCCAGTCAGAGGGTGACAAGAGAACATGGAGATCCCAGGGGGAGCTTGCTTGCCGGTGTCCCTAATAAGGTAAACTTGACGCGGGCACAGCCCATCGACCTGCCCCCTTGTCGGCCCAGTGATAATTGGAGAAGGAGAGGGCGAAATAGGGAGATTTAGACAGAAGGATTAAGCTTTAATCACCAAATGTTGGGAGAGACAGGAAAATGTAATGAGACAAACCATTAGAATTTAATGGTAGAATAAGTTAGTGGACACAGAGAGGGAGAGGTGAAGAGAAGAGAGGGGAGGACAGAGAGGTGAAGAGGAGAGAGGGGAGGACAGAGAGGTGAAGAGGAGAGAGGGGAGGACAGAGAGGTGAAGAGTCTCTGTTTGTCTGTCTGTCTGTCTGTCTGGATGCGTGTGTCTGTCTGCTGCCCTCTGCACCCTCCCTACCAGAACACACTTCCCTTCTCTGTCCCTGTCCCTTCGTTAGTGATGGACTTTTGCTTTCTCATGTCTTCCTGTATTGGCCTCTCTAAACTCAAATGGCTTTATTAGGAATGGTGGAACATATGTAAAAAAAAAGCAATTGAAATAGATAATAAACAAAAGTGAAATTAACAATCAGAAATTTACAGTAAACATTACACTAATTTCAAAAGTTATATTATGTCTAAATACAGTGTTGTAACAATGTGCAAATATTTGAAGTACAAAATAGAATATCAATAAACATAAATATGGGTTGTATTTATAATGGTGTCTGTTCTTCACTGGAAACAGGTCACAAATCTTGCTGCTGTGAAGGAAAAATGTGGTATTTCACCTTCCATCCCTCCTATTACTTCTTAATTGTCACGACTTCCTCTGAAGTCGGCTCCTCTCCTTGTTCGGGTGGCGTTCTCCTCTCCTTGTTCGGGCGGCGTTCTCCTCTCCTTGTTCGGGCGGCGTTCTCCTCTCCTTGTTCGGGCGGCGTTCTCCTCTCCTTGTTCGGGTGGCGTTCTCCTCTCCTTGTTCGGGCGGCGTTCGGCAATCGACGTCGCCGGCTTTCTAGCCATCGCCGCTCCATTTTTCATATCCCATTTGTTTTGTCTTGTTCCATTACACACCTGGTTTCCTAATCACACTGAATGTATTTAGTCCTCTGTTCCCCTCCAGGTCTTTGTGTGAAATTGTTTTGATGTTATGTGGGTATTGTTACGCGCCAGACATTTATGTTCTGTGTTTTGGGCACGTTTTATGTACTTATGTGCTTTGTATGGACCGGAATAGAAAAAGTGTGCCTGTTTACTACACTCTTCTCTCCTGCACCTGACTTCGCCTCCAGTACACACCCTTAAAATGAATAGTCTCTCTCTCTCTCTCTCTCTCTCTCTCTCTCTCTCAAATTCAAACTGCTTAATTGGCATGAAAATCATTGTGTCAATATTGCCAAAGCAACAATGTATACAATATACATTGGAATAAAATGATAAACAATAACAAATAATATAAAATATAGTAAATATAATGCAAAATTACATACAAAAATAACAACAATATAGTAGAAATGTAATAAATATAAAAAGCTAAACATGGAAAATGAAACTATAACTAACTTATAACTAAATAACTGTCATCTTCACCATTACATCAGTACTACTCTTCCCATCATTATTAGTACTACTACCACCACCATCATTACATTGCTATCATTATGTTACGGTTTTCTAGGTGTGGTGAAGGAGAGTCAGACCAAAACGCAGCGTGTAGATTGCGATCCATGTTTAATCAAACAAACGTAACACGAATCAATACAATACAGTACAAAACAAAGAAGGTAACGAAAACCGAAACAGCCGATACTTGTGTAAATAAAGAAAGAAAGAAAGAAAGAAATAGGAACAACAACACTAAGGACAATCACCCACGACAAACTCAAAGAATATGGCTGCCTAAATATGGTTCCCAATCAGAGACAACGATAAGCACCTGCCTCTGATTGAGAACCACTCCAGACAGCCATAGACTTTGCTAGATAACCCCACTAGCTACAATCCCAAATACATACACACCAAAACCCCAAGACAAAACACACCACAATACAAAAACCCCATGCCACACCCTGGGGCCTGTTGCACAAAACTAGGATAAGGGATTAAGCCAGGATATCTTGGTGATCCTGGCTCAATTGATCCGTAATCCGGTTGCACTAAAGATGGATAGGGGGCAGGAGGATATGTTATGGTATAAATTACCATGGAGATTTATTCTGTGGAGCTAGCCTGCTCCAGACCAGGCTAAATTCCAGGATCTATTTAATCTCATCCCTAATGTCAGTCAGCAGTCACCACAAATGGAAACCAATAGTTATTTCACTGCTCACTATACATTGTTATCACATATAACTAGACCCACTGTTATTATTTAAACGTTTGTGATCATTAATTTCAATGATTTTGGATAAAAATGATTTTTAGATGATGTTGCTATCATTAGATAATTTACAGTTTCCCATAGACTATAAGGCTATATATAAAATGATAGAATATTAGGGCCACAGAGGGGAAAAAAACACAAGTCATAATATTGTAACCAGTTGTTTTAAAGGAGGACAGTTGTTAAAATGACAGATGTGGGGCATTTCGTGAAATTGTACTTCAGTATGGTTTCATAAACAAAGACATGCTGATGTGCCAGAATATTAAGTATCACATTGTCATAAGTATCAAAACTGTAAAAACAATATGTAGCTTTTCTGCAGAAAGAACCAGCCTCATAAATTTATGACTTTATCCTTTTTCTTCAGTGTGGCCCTAGTACTCTGTCATATAAACAAATACACATTCCATATGAATATAAAAACACAATGTGTAACATTATGTTCCTTTATTGAATAAGGACAAAACAAAGCAGGTAAACCATCAGCTCCTTTCGAAACTGAAGTCACAGTGACTCTACAAGATGGAAAGCACAGAATCCAAGCATATTATACAAAATGATACATACACATTCAAAGGTCTGTATATAACACACCCTGCATGTCTGCACACTAAAATAAATGCAGGACAAATCCATACACATCAACTGAACAGACAAATGAATGGATGCAGTAGCCTCCCTGCAGCCTTGTATTACACACAGTATACCGCACAAACATCATAAGAGGCCAAATTCGTCAAAAAACGAACCCAAAAAAACCCAAATTCCTCTGCCACCGCAGGACATATTTAACCAAAATTGAAAGCACACATACTAACTAAAATAATTCAACACATATTGGTCCCTCAGCAGCCGACCACTGTCGTCATCAGGGAAGATTGCCGGATTGTCCCAGTCCATGGCTGGTGGCACTCTGGGGGCCCTCTCCTTCCTCAGGCAGGCCACATTGTGGAGGACAGCACAAGCCACAGTAATATCACATGCCCTAACAGGGCTGACCCTTAATTTGTGAAGGCAGTGAAAGCGTGCCTTCAGGAGGCCAAAGGTCATTTCAACTCTGGCCCTGGTCCTGGCATGGGCATGGTTGTAGGCCTGCTGTGCTTCCTGGGGGTCTGTGAAAGGTGTCAGGAGAAAAGGCTGGCAGCCATACCCCCTGTCTCCCAGCAACACACCAGAGAATTCACCTGTCAACACAAAATCTCATCATTACTACCTCATAAACACAGTGATATTCTTGACACAGCCATGATGGTTATAAATAGGGGTTGTGTGGCTTACCTTGTGATAGATTTCAGAGGCCCGAAAGATTCTGGAGTCATGGACTGAGCCAGGCCATTTTGCCACAACATTGCTGATCACACAGTCAGCATTGCAGACCATCTGAAATCATAAGATGAGGAATATTACACCAATCAATGCACATCACTGGCAATGCAGAGTGTTCGTCAATGGACAATATCAAAAAATTTATCATAGCTTTATACAGTGTGATGGAGTTACTTTACACAATTTCACTCATATCTGCAGTGCATTTCAATAAAAAATGTAACCGTTTCATAATTACAGTACAACTGCATTTTTGGAGATGTGAATTAAATATTTGAATTGTAATTGTGATGTTTCAGCGGAGCGGTGAGTGTGTAATTGTGCACTACTTACGCATTCAGGCGGTCTGCAATACTTTGCCACGCTTTTTCTCTTTGCTTTAATCACTGTGGCGGTGTTGCCTTTCTTCTTAATTATATCTTTTACCTCCTCGTATGCCTCCATGAGGATTTGTGCTTCCGACGGGGAAAAGTACGCGGCTCTAGTTGCCATGGTAAATCAGTTAATCTGTGATCTGTGGCGGGGTCTATTTGAGTGAGCCGTGAGCGCGCACCTATCCAGGATTGGTTTCACCTGGCTTAATGAATCCGTGTCTGCTCATCCTGGTTTGGTCTTTGTGCAACCAATTAAGCCTGGACGCACATGTTTTGGCTTCATTGAGCTCAGCTGAGTCATTTATCCCGGATGTCTTAATTCTACTTTTGTGCAACAGGCCCCTGGCCTGACCCAATACATGAAGAATAAACACAAAATACAAAACACGTTACCATTATCACCCATACCATTACTATTTGGAATGATAAACAACAATAATAATAGTAATAACAATAATAGTAATAACATTAATACTAATAATAAGTAAGTTACTGTTTACTATACAGACGTTATTATTCAGTGTCCCTCAGGCTATGGCAGGCAAATGCATATTTGGCTGTAAGAGGAGCCATTGCACCTTCGCCCATGAGTATATTGAGTTTTTCCTCTGGGTTTAATGAGTTAAAATTTTGAATAAATGTAGTCTTTTCTGTGAATAATGAATCTCTTGGTGAGGAATATTTATCACAGTAAAGGAGCATCTCTGTTTCTACCTCCCTTGTGGTGCAGTGACCACGTACACGCTCCTCTTTGGGTAGCCAGGTCTTTTTATGTCTGCCGGTTTCTATTGCCAATCGGTGCTCACTCAGCCTGTACTTGGTAAGGATCTGTCTCTGCTTCGTATCTCTGACAGAGTAGAGAGAATCAGCCAATTCATATTCTCCGTTTAGGTTCACATAGCAATTTAGTTGGCTTTGGGATTTTGTTTCGTTTTTCCAATGTTGTAAATATGAGTCCTTTGATTGGTTCATGATTTTGTTTATTGGAATTATTTATTTTGAAGCAGTGCTGGTGTCAGCTTGGTTGGTTAGGTCCAACAGCAGCTGACTGAGAGGGCTTGTATCTGGGCTCAGCTCTTGGGTTTGAAGTGCTTTAAATTGCAGACTTGAATTTGGACTTGAATTTAGATGTAACCAAAATGTTTAGGATCTTTTCTGTATTTTCATTACCACTGGAAAGCTGCCTAATTCTGCCCTACATGCATTAGTTGATGTATTTCGATGGACTTCTAGAATTTTCCTGACAGAATTCTGCATGTAGGGCTTCAATTGGATGTTTGTCCAGTTTATTCAGTGGCCCCCAAACCTCACTTCCGTAAAGAGCTATTGGGAGGATTACAATGTAAAATATTTTGGTCCAAATTGGGATGTTGATTTTGAATAATTTACTTTTTATTGCATACGGGCTTTATCTTTGAGTGCATTCCCTGCCATAATAAAGTTTCCCGATGCAGATATGGTCAGACCAAGGAAGGTGTAATTTTTAGTGTGTTCAATTATGGGGTTGTTCAGGGTGAATTCATATTTGTGTTTCTGACATCTGTTTTTTTTGTGGAAAATCCTGATTTTATTTGTATTTATTTTTTTACTGCCAGGGCCGAATTATGGCAATATTGCTCTAGAATATTAAGGTTCTGTTGAAGACCTTCTTTGGTTGGTGATAGAAGTACCAAGTCATCAGCACATAGCAGATATTTTACCTCTGTGTCAAATAGTGTGAGTCCTGGGGCTGGAGAATGGTCCAACATGTCTGCTAATTCATTGATATACAGTGCCTTGCGAAAGTATTCGGCCCCCTTGAACTTTGCGACCTTTTGCCACATTTCAGGCTTCAAACATAAAGATATAAAACTGTATTTTTTTGTGAAGAATCAACAACAAGTGGGACACAATCATGAAGTGGAACGACATTTATTGGATATTTCAAACTTTTTTAACAAATCAAAAACTGAAAAATTGAGTGTGCAAAATTATTCAGCCCCCTTAAGTTAATACTTTGTAGCGCCACCTTTTGCTGCGATTACAGCTGTAAGTCGCTTGGGGTATGTCTCTATCAGTTTTGCACATCGAGAGACCGAAATTTTTTCCCATTCCTCCTTGCAAAACAGCTCGAGCTCAGTGAGGTTGGATGGAGAGCATTTGTGAACAGCAGTTTTCAGTTCTTTCCACAGATTCTTGATTGGATTCAGGTCTGGACTTTGACTTGGCCATTCTAACACCTGGATATGTTTATTTTTTAACCATTCCATTGTAGATTTTGCTTTATGTTTTGGATCATTGTCTTGTTGGAAGACAAATCTCCATCCCAGTCTCAGGTCTTTTGCAGACTCCATCAGGTTTTCTTCCAGAATGGTCCTGTATTTGGCTCCATCCATCTTCCCATCAATTTTAACCATCTTCCCTGTCCCTGCTGAAGAAAAGCAGGCCCAAACCACCATGTTTGACAGTGGGGATGGTGTGTTCAGGGTGATGAGCTGTGTTGCTTTTACGCCAAACATAACGTTTTGCATTGTTGCCAAAAAGTTCAATTTTGGTTTCATCTGACCAGAGCACCTTCTTCCACATGTTTGGTGTATCTCCCAGGTGGCTTGTGGCAAACTTTAAATGACACTTTTTATGGATATCTTTAAGAAATGGCTTTCTTCTTGCCACACTTCCATAAAGGCCAGATTTGTGCAATATACGACTGATTGTTGTCCTATGGACAGAGTCTCCCAACTCAGCTGTAGATCTCTGCAGTTCATCCAGAGTGATCATGGGCCTCTTGGCTGCATCTCTGATCAGTCTTGTCCTTGTATGAGCTGAAAGTTTAGAGGGACGGCCAGGTCTTGGTAGATTTGCAGTGGTCTGATACTCCTTCCATTTCAATATTATCGCTTGCACAGTGCTCCTTGGGATGTTTAAAGCTTGGGAAATCTTTTTGTAACCAAATCCCGCTTTAAACTTCTTCACAACAGTATCTCGGACCTGCCTGGTGTGTTCCTTGCTCTCTGCGCTTTTAACGGACCTCTGAGACTATCACAGTGCAGGTGCATTTATACGGAGACTTGATTACACACAGGTGGATTGTATTTATCATCATTAGTCATTTAGGTCAACATTGGATCATTCAGAGATCCTCACTGAACTTCTGGAGAGAGTTTGCTGCACTGAAAGTAAAGGGGCTGAAAAATTTTGCACGCCCAATTTTTCAGTTTTTGATTTGTTAAAAAAGTTTGAAATATCCAATAAATGTCGTTCCACTTCATGATTGTGTCCCATTTGTTGTTGATTCTTCACAAAAAAATACAGTTTTATATCTTTATGTTTGAAGTCTGAAATGTGGCAAAAGGTCGCAAAGTTCAAGGGGGCCGAATACTTTCGCAAGGCACTGTATCTCACTGGTCCTCCCCAAAGCCAAGACCTCCTTTGGCTGCCTTTCCTTTCAGTTCTCTGCTGCCAATGACTGGAACAAATTGCTAAATAAAATCGCTGAAGTTGTAGACCCTCACTAACTTTAAACATCAGCTATCTGAGCAGCTTACCGATCACTGCAGCTGCACATAGCCCATCTGTAAATAGCCCACCCAATCTACCTACCTCATCCCCATATTGTTTTTCATTACTTTTTTTCTCTTTTGCACACCGGTATTTCTACTTGCACATCATCATCTGCACATCTATCACTCCAGTGTTCATTTGCTATGTTGTAATTACCTCCTCACGACATTTGCACACACTGTATATGGACTTTTTCTATTGTGTTATTGACTGTACGCTTGTTTATTCCATGTGTAACTCTGTGTTGTTGTTTGTGTTGCACTGCTTTGCTTTATCTTGGCCAGGTCACAGTTGTAAATGAGAACTTGTTCTCAACTAGCATACCTGGTTAAAAAAAGGTGAAACAAAAAAGTTAATAAAATAAATTGTGTGTGTAAGGTCATTAGTGCGATAGTTGGGGAGAAAATTTGACATTTATTACATTTTTTTTCTTGAAGAAAGGTTTGAATTCTTGAATTCAAAATGCGACAGAAAACCTTTCCCAAGTTGCTGTTTACACAAATTCCCCTGTAATTATTGGGGTCTGATTTGTCTCCACTTTTGTGGATAGGGGAGATGAGCCCCTGGTTCCAGACATCAGGGAAGCAGACAGAAATTAAATCCAAGTTGAACAATTTAAGCACAGCATTTTGCAACTCAGGTGTGCTGTTTTTCAGCATTTCATTTCAATGTTATCTAGACCACAAGCCTTCTTTGATTTTACAGATTTGAGCTTTTCCTTTAGTTCTTGTTGGGTTATTGGGTAATCTAATGGATTTTGGTTGTTTTTAATGACTCAGGGATGTTATATTTTTTCTTGAATTTCTCATTTGTTCTATAGTAAGTCTTTTTGTGGGATGTTTTTGTATAGATTATCAAAATAAGTTTTCTAAATTCCTTCATCTTGTATGGCTAATTCTTGTGGCTTTGTCGTGCTTAAATTGTTCCACATGTCCCAGAAATGATTTTGGTCAATTGCGTTTTCAATTTCATCAAGTGTCTTGTTGGTATAATAATAATTTCTTGCATTTCAGTATATATTTATACTGTGTCAGAGTTTCAAAGTATTCATAGAGTAGCTCTGGGTTGTTTTGCTGCTTATGTTTTTCATTTGGCATTTGTCTTAGGTGTTGTTTTACATTCGTTCCGGGTCTGGTCGTGCTGTTCTGAGGCGGGTCTGGTCTGGTAAATCTGTGCTGTTTTGGGCCTGATCTTGTAGAGCTGTCCTGAGGCGGGTCTGGTCTGGTAAATCTGTGCTGTGTTGCGCCTGGTCTTGAAGAGCTGTCCTGAGGCGGGTCTGATCTGGTAAATCTGTGCTGTGTTGGGCCTGGTCTTGTAGAGCTGTCCTGAGGCGGGTCTGGTCTGGTAAATCTGTGCTGTTTTGGGCCTGATCTTGTAGAGCTGTCCTGAGGTGGGTCTGGTCTGGTAAATATGTGCTGTGTTGGGCCTGGTCTTGTAGAGCTGTCCTGAGGTGGGTCTGGTCTGGTAAATATGTGCTGTGTTGGGCCTGGTCTTGTAGAGCTGTGCTGTAATAAGCCGTGCCTGGCTCTTCCCTCCTGGGGATGGTGGGGGTACTGTTGTTTCAGAAAGTGCCTCTGCTGCTGGGGTGATGGGTGTGTGGGTCCCTGCCAAGTGTTGCATCCTTTAGGTCCTTGGCAAAGGTTATGATACTGTCCTGATCAAGATGTACATTATCGTATAAGTGTTGACATGTCAGAGTGGGGTGGTGAGCCATTCTGATGTTGAGCAGTGAGGCACAGTCCACAGTGATCTGTTGATTTATTTTGTCCATCAACTTTCCTGGGAAGTCTTTTCTTGGTAGGAGAGTGGACACAACTATATTGGTTGTTGGGAACATAGCCTGTGCCAGTTCTGACACTCTTCTCACTGCCCCAGATACATTTTCACCTATGGCATGAAGGTGGTTTGTGCCAGTGTGGATGATGATGTTGTCGGGGATGTTAATCCTGGTCTAACTGAGTAGCTGCATTGCACTGTCAGTTGTAGAACACCAGAACATATACACCTGGTGTCTAGGGAATAATATTTCCTGGACTAAGAACTTCCCATTTGAATCAATAAGGATTGAAGTTGTGGGTGATTGTCTGGGTGGAGCAGACTGGGAGGCTGGTATCCTGATCTGGGCTGGAGCAGACTGGGAGACTGGTAGATTGACCTGGGCTGGAGCAGACTGGGAGGCTGGTATTCTGACCTGGGCTGGAGCAGACTGGGAGGCTGGTATTCTGACCTGGGCTGGAGCAGACTGGGAGGCTGGTATTCTGACCTGGGCTGGAGCAGACTGGGAGGCTGGTATCCTGACCTGGGCTGGAGCAGACTGGGAGGCTAGTATTCTGACCTGGGCTGGAGCAGACTGGGAGGCTGGTATTCTGACCTGGGCTGGAGCAGACTTGGGGGCTGGTTGGCTGACCTGAGCTGGAGCAGACTGGGAGGCTGGTAGGTTGACCTGGGTTGGAGCGCACTGTGCTGGAGCAGACTGGGAAGCAGGTGGGCTGACATGGGCTAGAGCAGACTGGGAGGCTGATCTGGGCTGGAGCAGACTGGTAGGCTGGTGCAGTGTCATCAGGCTGTGTGGTGGAGGCCATGCTGGTCTCAGATTCTGCTTGTGTTGTACCAAGCTGGTGGACATGTTCTCTAGATGCAGAGGACATAATGACTAGCTGCTGGTTGAGGGTGTCAATGTACCTCTCTCTTTGTTCTAGCTCCTTTCTTGTTGAGCTCAGATGGTCTCCGAGGTCATCATTTGTCTGACTCAGTTTGTCCATTCTGCTTTCTAATTTAGCAATATATGCTCTGTTCTCCTCCCTGAACTGTTTCATCTCTTCTTTTAGTTTCTGGACAGTGTCCTCCTCTTGAAGCTTGTTCTCTCTGAGTTCTATGACCTCTGCTTCGACGAGAGAGAGGGTGTTGTGGAAACGTTGCATAGCAGGTGTTCTTGGTGTTGTAGGCATGTCCTTGGCTCTGTCTGCTGCAGGTGAGGTAGGTAGAGGGACACTGACTGCTTCTAGCTGGGTCACAGAGACCGTTGGGGCCTGCTTTTCTCCATCTCCCTCCTTTTCTTTTTCCTCCGTTTCTGAGATGAGTTCAGCTTCTTCTTTTAGGGTAGCAAACCTATTCTCAAAGCCTGGAGGCTTGAATCATTGCCTTGTATCATTACAGTTCCAATATTATATAAGTTTAGTGTCTGATAGTGTTGCTCTGGTCAGCTTCTTCAAAAATGCTGATCTGACATCCTTGGCTGATGCCTCTCTCGGGAACACACACTCTCTCTCTCTCTCTCTCTCTCTCTCTCTCTCTCTCTCTCTCTCTCTCTCTCCCTCCCTCCCTCCCTCCCTCCCTCTCCCTCCCTCCCTCCCTCCCTCCCTCCCTCCCTCCCTCCCTCCCTCTCTGGGGAGTGAGTGTGTGGTGCTGAGGGGGTGTGAGGGCTGCAGCTCAGGGGTAGAGAGGTGCTGATAAGGTGACATGAGTGTGATGAGAGAAATGGCAGAGAACCACTCTGTCAGTGTGGGATTGTGTGTGTGTGTGTGTGTGTGTGTGTGTGTGTGTGTGTGTGTGTGTGTGTGTGTGTGTGTGTGTGTGTGTGTGTGTGTGTGTGTGTGTGTGTGTGTGTGTGTGTGTGGCACAGGGTCGTAGGGTGTATGTGGGAGTGATGAGGGTAACCCCTTTATCAGCTGGCTCTATGTCAGCACCTCCCCCTGGTGTCTGCCATACTGTCAGGGTCAAACAATGCAGGTCAAAGTGTAATAAAACAATAACAATATGGGGGGTGGGGTTAGGAAGACCAAAAGCAACTCTCACAGTCTCACGCCAGAATTATACATTCATCCATGTTTCTCAAACTTTAAATTTCAAAGTTGTTCCAAATGTCAAATTTGTGTTTAAGGTCAAATTTAGGCATTAACTCAGCCACGTTGATGAGGAGGGGAACGTGCCCAGCCTGGCTCCTCCTGAAGTCCACATTTGCTTTGTTCCTCTGAAGTTGAGGGAGAGGTTGTCTACCTGGCACCACACTGTCAGGGTGCCTACCTCCTCCCTGTAGGCTGTCTCATTGTTGTTGTTAAGCAGGCGTGTCATCGTGTCGTCAGCGAGTTTGATGATGGAGTTGTAACTGTGTGAGGCCAAGCGGTTGTGGGTATACAGGGAGTACAGAAGGGGACTGAGGACGCACCCTTGTGAGGCCCCCATGATGAGAATCAGTGTGGAGGAGGTAATACTGCCTACCTTCACCACCTGGGGGCTGCCCGTCAGGAAGTAATATGGTCTTTGACTAACTTCTGAAGGCAGTTCATGATGACAGAAGTGAGTGCTATGGGTCAGTAGTCATCCTGTTCAGTTACTTGCAAGGGTTAACAAGTTTGAATGAGTTACACACGTCCTCCATACTTATGGTCTCCGTCATGGTGCTCAAGGCTTGAGAAGAAAGGTGTTGGCGGAGTTCGTGTCAGTGGCGTACAATCTGTGATTGTAAGGAGCCCCCACCACATACGCCTCATGTCCGACCAGCTTAATTACTCCTCCCCTTTTTTTCATCTACGTAACATTGCAAAAATCAGAAACTTTCTGTCCAAAAATGATGCAGAAAAATTTATCCATGCTTTTGTCACTTCTAGGTTAGACTACTGCAATGCTCTATTTTCCGGCTACCCGGATAAAGCACTAAATAAACTTCAGTTAGTGCTAAATACTAGAATCCTGACTAGAACCAAAAAATTTGATCATATTACTCCAGTGCTAGCCTCTCTACACTGGCTTCCTGTCAAAGCAAGGGCTGATTTCAAGGTTTTACTGCTAACCTACAAAGCATTACATGGGCTTGCTCCTACCTATCTCTCTGATTTGGTCCTGCCGTACATACCTACACGTATGCTACGGTCACAAGACGCAGGCCTCCTAATTGTCCCTAGAATTTCTAAGCAAACAGCTGGAGGCAGGGCTTTCTCCTATAGAGCTCCATTTTTATGGAACGGTCTGCCTACCCATGTCAGAGACGCAAACTCGGTCTCAACCTTTAAGTCTTTACTGAAGACTCATCTCTTCAGTGGGTCATATGATTGAGTGTAGTCTGGCCCAGGAGTGGGAAGGTGAACGGAAAGGCTCTGGAGCAACGAACCGCCCTTGCTGTCTCTGCCTGGCCGGTTCCCCTCTTTCCACTGGGATTCTCTGCCTCTAACCCTATTACAGGGGCTGAGTCACTGGCTTGCTGGGGCTCTCTCATGCCGTCCCTGGAGGGGGTGCGTCACCTGAGTGGGTTGATTCACTGTTGTGGTCATCCTGTCTGGGTTGGCGCCCCCCCCTTGGGTTGTGCCGTGGCGGAGATCTTTGTGGGCTATACTCAGCCTTGTCTCAGGATGGTAAGTTGGTGGTTGAAGATATTCCTCTAGTGGTGTGGGGGCTGTGCTTTGGCAAAGTGGGTGGGGTTATATCCTTCCTGTTTGGCCCTGTCCGGGGGTGTCCTCGGATGGGGCCACAGTGTCTCCTGACCCCTCCTGTCTCAGCCTCCAGTATTTATGCTGCAGTAGTTTATGTGTCGGGGGGCTGGGGTCAGTTTGTTATATCTGGAGTACTTCTCCTGTCCTATTCGGTGTCCTGTGTGAATCTAAGTGTGCGTTCTCTAATTCTCTCCTTCTCTCTTTCTTTCTCTCTCTCGGAGGACCTGAGCCCTAGGACCATGCCCCAGGACTACCTGACATGATGACTCCTTGCTGTCCCCAGTCCACCTGGCCATGCTGCTGTTCCAGTTTCAACTGACCTGAGCCCTAGGACCATGCCCCAGGACTACCTGACATGATGACTCCTTGCTGTCCCCAGTCCACCTGGCCATGCTGCTGCTCCAGTTTCAACTTCCACCTGACTGTGCTGCTGCTCCAGTTTCAACTGTTCTGCCTTATTATTATTCGACCATGCTGGTCATTTATGAACATTTGAACATCTTGGCCATGTTCTGTTATAATCTCCACCCGGCACAGCCAGAAGAGGACTGGCCACCCCACATAGCCTGGTTCCTCTCTAGGTTTCTTCCTAGGTATTGGCCTTTCTAGGGAGTTTTTCCTAGCCACCGTGCTTCTACACCTGCATTGCTTGCTGTTTGGGGTTTTAGGTTGGGTTTCTGTACAGCACTTTGAGATATCAGCTGATGTACGAAGGGCTATATAAATAAATTTGATTTGATTTGATTTTCCATCTTTATGCATCTACGCTGGTCGTATTTGTACTGTTTAAGCATACTATTGTCCCTGATCACCTTGTTGTGTTTATAAGCAGCATCGCTCTCCTTCAGTTTCTCTACAAGGCTGCTATCAATCCATGGTTTTTGATTCTGGGACATTCTGAAGACTATCGGTATAGCATTATCAATGCATTTTTTAATGAATCTGGTGACTGAGTCAGCGTATTCATTGATGTTATCCTGAGAGGTGACCCGGAACACATTCCAGCATGCGATAAAAACAGTCTTGGAGAATGGATTCTGATTGGTAGAAACAGCGTTGCACAGACCCGGTCTAAACCCTACCCATGCCATAATACTCACCACGTTTTATGATTGTGAGATATCTTCCCCATGCCAGCGTTCCATTAGACATGGTCGGCATATGTAATATATCCTCATACCCCGCTCTCACCTTAGTATTTTCCTGCCACTATTGTATCAAATACACCGGACTTAAAACATCTGTAGGGTACATGGGATGGTAGAGTCTCACCTAGCCAACATCCAGTGAAATTGCAGAGCGCGAAATTCAAAAATATGTGTTATACATCAAAATAAAGCTTCGTGTCAGTGGCGTCTTGTTAATCCAGCCGCCATGTCAGATTTCAAAAAGGCTTTACGGCGAAAGCAAACCATGTGATTATCTGAGGACAGCACCCTGCATACAAACACATGAAAATCATATTTCAACCAGGCATGTGCGAAACGAAAGTCTGAAACAGCGATATAAAAAATGCCTTACCTTTGATGATCTTCTTCTGTTGGCACTCCAAAAAGTCCCAGTTACATCACAAATGGTAATTTTGTTCCATAATGTTCTTCTTTATATCCATAAAAACTCAGTTTAGCTGGCACGCTTCAGTCAATAATCCACTCAGTTTCCCTCCATCAAAATGCATTCAAAATTAATCCCAAAAGTTACTAGTAAACTTTTCCAAACAAGTCAAATACTGCTTATAATCAAACCTTAGGTATCCTAATACGAAAATAAACTATCAAATTTAAGACGGAGAATAGTATGTTCATTACCGGAGATAACTAAGAAAGAACATGCTTTCCTCCACACACTTGGAAACACTACAGCCAAAATAGGAACCACCTAGAAAAACTACAATTTCTGGGTCATTTTTCCAAAAACCAGCCTAAAACTCTTACTGTTGACATCTAGTGGAAACCCTAGGAACTGTAATTTGGGAAGATTTGGGCTTATAATTATAGTACTAGCCATTGAAAATAGTGGAAAGCTGAATTGTTGTTATTGGGGGGGGGGGGGGGGGGGGGGGAATGGTTTGTCCTCGGGGTTTCACCTGCCATATCAGTTCTGTTATACTCACAGACATAATTTTAACAGTTTTAGAAACTTTAGAGTGTTTTTTTAAACCAATTATATGCATATCCTAGCTTCTGGGCCTGAGTAACAGACAGTTTACTTTGGGCTCGCTTTTCATCCGGGTGTCAAAATACTGCCCCCTACCGCAGAGAGGTTTTTAACATCTCAGGTCTCCAGCCCTATCTCACAAGCCCAGCCCCTCAGACAAGCTTACACCAAAGACTCTGTCAGATAATAACACATGTAATATAGATATTTATAATAATTATATTATTATCAATAATACTGTAGATACTCACTGCTTCTAATATAGGTGGAAAGGATAAGAGATTGAGTGGTTCAAAACAACAGTTTTATTAAGCAGAAAATACGGGCTTGACGCAGTCAGGGGTGAAGAGATAATCAAATTCTAGAAAGGCAGCAGAGAATTCGGGTACCGCAAGCAAACATAAGTTAAATTATTTGAGGGTCGTAACTAACATGTAGAGTGTAAGCATCAAAAGGTTAATGTCAGCCACTGGTAGCACAGCTTCAGTTCTCTACTGTCAGACACTGGTAGCACAGCTTCAGTTCTCTACTGTCAGCCACTGGTAGCACAGCTCCTGTTCTCTACTGTCAGCCAATGGTAGCACAGCTTCAGTTCTCTACTGTCAGCCACTGGTAGCACAGCTCCTGTTCTCTACTGTCAGCCACTGGTAGCACAGCTCCTGTTCTCTACTGTCAGCCACTGGTAGCACAGCTCCTGTTCTCTACTGTCAGCCACTGGTAGCACAGCTCCTGTTCTCTACTGTCAGCCACTGGTAGCACAGCTCCTGTTCTCTACTGCCAGCCACTGGTAGCACAGCTTCAGTTCTCTACTGTCAGCCACTGGTAGCACAGCTTCAGTTCTCTACTGTCAGCCACTGCCAGCACAGCTTCAGTTCTCTACTGTCAGCCACTGGTAGCACAGCTCATGTTCTCTACTGTCAGCCACTGGTAGCACAGCTCCTGTTCTCTACTGTCAGCCAATGGTAGCACAGCTTCAGTTCTCTACTGTGTGCCACTGGTAGCACAGCTCCTGTTCTCTACTATCAGCCACTGGTAGCACAGCTCCTGTTCTCTACTGTCAGCCACTGGTAGCACAGCTCCTGTTCTCTACTGTCAGCCACTGGTAGCACAGCTCCTGTTCTCTACTGTCAGCCACTGGTAGCACAGCTTCAGTTCTCTACTGTCAGCCACTGGTAGCACAGCTTCAGTTCTCTACTGTCAGCCACTGCTAGCACAGCTTCAGTTCTCTACTGTCAGCCACTGGTAGCACAGCTCCTGATCTCTACTGTCAGCCACTGGTAGCACAGCTCCTGTTCTCTACTGTCAGCCACTGGTAGCACAGCTCCTGTTCTCTACTGTCAGCCACTGGTAGCACAGCTCCTGTTCTCTACTGTCAGCTACTGGTAGCACAGCTCCTGTTCTCTACTGTCAGCCACTGGTAGCACAGCTCCTGTTCTCTACTGTCAGCCACTGGTAGCACAGCTTCAGTTCTCTACGGTCAGCCACTGGTAGCACAGCTTCAGTTCTCTACTGTCAGCCACTGATAGCACAGCTCCTGTTCTCTACTGTCAGCCACTGGTAGCACAGCTTCAGTTCTCTACTGTCAGCCACTGGTAGCACAGCTTCAGTTCTCTACTGTCAGCCACTGGTAGCACAGCTCCTGTTCTCTACTGTCAGCCACTGGTAGCACAGCTCCTGTTCTCTACTGTCAGCCACTGGTAGCACAGCTTCAGTTCTCTACTGTCAGCCACTGGTAGCACAGCTCCTGTTCTCTACTGTCAGCCACTGGTAGCACAGCTTCAGTTCTCTACTGTCAGCCACTGGTAGCACAGCTCCTGTTCTCTACTGTCAGCCACTGGTAGCACAGCTCCTGTTCTCTACTGTCAGCCACTGGTAGCACAGCTCCTGTTCTCTACTGTCAGCCACTGGTAGCACAGCTTCAGTTCTCTACTGTCAGCCACTGGTAGCACAGCTCCTGTTCTCTACTGTCAGCCACAGGAAGCACAGCTTCAGTTCTCTACTGTCAGCCACTGGTAGCACAGCTCCTGTTCTCTACTGTCAGCCACTGGTAGCACAGCTCCTGTTCTCTACTGTCAGCCACTGGTAGCACAGCTCCTGTTCTCTACTGTCAGCCACTGGTAGCACAGCTTCAGTTCTCTACTGTCAGCCACTGGTAGCACAGCTCCTGTTCTCTACTGTCAGCCACAGGAAGCACAGCTTCAGTCCTCTACTGCCAAACACTGTTAGCAGAACTTCAGTCCTCAGCTCCTGTTCTCTACTGTCAGCCACTGGTAGCACAATTTCAGTTCTCTGCTGCCAATCACTGGTAGCACAGCTTTAGTCCTCTGCTGCCAACCACTGGTTGCACAGCTTCAGGTCTCTACTACGAACCACTGGAAAAACAGCTTCAGTTCTTGACTGCCAATCACAAATAGCACTGCTGCAGTCATCTGATGTCAACCACTGGATGAACAGCTTCAGTTCTCTACTGCCAAACATTGGCAGCACAGCTTCTGTACTCTACTGCCAAGCACTGATAGCACAGCTTCAGTTCTCTACTGCTAACCACTGGTAGCACAGCTTCAGTCCTCTGCTACCAACCAATGGTAACACAGCTTCAGTTCTCTACTGTCAGCCACTGGTAGCACAGCTTCAGTTCTCTACTGTCAGCCACTGGTAGCACAGCTCCTGTTCTCTACTGTCAGCCAATGGTAGCACAGCTTCAGTTCTCTACTGTCAGCCACTGGTAGCACAGCTCCTGTTCTCTACTGTCAGCCACTGGTAGCACAGCTCCTGTTCTCTACTGTCAGCCACTGGTAGCACAGCTCCTGTTCTCTACTGTCAGCCACTGGTAGCACAGCTCCTGTTCTCTACTGTCAGCCACTGGTAGCACAGCTCCTGTTCTCTACTGCCAGCCACTGGTAGCACAGCTTCAGTTCTCTACTGTCAGCCACTGGTAGCACAGCTTCAGTTCTCTACTGTCAGCCACTGCCAGCACAGCTTCAGTTCTCTACTGTCAGCCACTGGTAGCACAGCTCATGTTCTCTACTGTCAGCCACTGGTAGCACAGCTCCTGTTCTCTACTGTCAGCCAATGGTAGCACAGCTTCAGTTCTCTACTGTGTGCCACTGGTAGCACAGCTCCTGTTCTCTACTATCAGCCACTGGTAGCACAGCTCCTGTTCTCTACTGTCAGCCACTGGTAGCACAGCTCCTGTTCTCTACTGTCAGCCACTGGTAGCACAGCTCCTGTTCTCTACTGTCAGCCACTGGTAGCACAGCTTCAGTTCTCTACTGTCAGCCACTGGTAGCACAGCTTCAGTTCTCTACTGTCAGCCACTGCTAGCACAGCTTCAGTTCTCTACTGTCAGCCACTGGTAGCACAGCTCCTGATCTCTACTGTCAGCCACTGGTAGCACAGCTCCTGTTCTCTACTGTCAGCCACTGGTAGCACAGCTCCTGTTCTCTACTGTCAGCCACTGGTAGCACAGCTCCTGTTCTCTACTGTCAGCTACTGGTAGCACAGCTCCTGTTCTCTACTGTCAGCCACTGGTAGCACAGCTCCTGTTCTCTACTGTCAGCCACTGGTAGCACAGCTTCAGTTCTCTACGGTCAGCCACTGGTAGCACAGCTTCAGTTCTCTACTGTCAGCCACTGATAGCACAGCTCCTGTTCTCTACTGTCAGCCACTGGTAGCACAGCTTCAGTTCTCTACTGTCAGCCACTGGTAGCACAGCTTCAGTTCTCTACTGTCAGCCACTGGTAGCACAGCTCCTGTTCTCTACTGTCAGCCACTGGTAGCACAGCTCCTGTTCTCTACTGTCAGCCACTGGTAGCACAGCTTCAGTTCTCTACTGTCAGCCACTGGTAGCACAGCTCCTGTTCTCTACTGTCAGCCACTGGTAGCACAGCTTCAGTTCTCTACTGTCAGCCACTGGTAGCACAGCTCCTGTTCTCTACTGTCAGCCACTGGTAGCACAGCTCCTGTTCTCTACTGTCAGCCACTGGTAGCACAGCTCCTGTTCTCTACTGTCAGCCACTGGTAGCACAGCTTCAGTTCTCTACTGTCAGCCACTGGTAGCACAGCTCCTGTTCTCTACTGTCAGCCACAGGAAGCACAGCTTCAGTTCTCTACTGTCAGCCACTGGTAGCACAGCTCCTGTTCTCTACTGTCAGCCACTGGTAGCACAGCTCCTGTTCTCTACTGTCAGCCACTGGTAGCACAGCTCCTGTTCTCTACTGTCAGCCACTGGTAGCACAGCTTCAGTTCTCTACTGTCAGCCACTGGTAGCACAGCTCCTGTTCTCTACTGTCAGCCACAGGAAGCACAGCTTCAGTCCTCTACTGCCAAACACTGTTAGCAGAACTTCAGTCCTCAGCTCCTGTTCTCTACTGTCAGCCACTGGTAGCACAATTTCAGTTCTCTGCTGCCAATCACTGGTAGCACAGCTTTAGTCCTCTGCTGCCAACCACTGGTTGCACAGCTTCAGGTCTCTACTACGAACCACTGGAAAAACAGCTTCAGTTCTTGACTGCCAATCACAAATAGCACTGCTGCAGTCATCTGATGTCAACCACTGGATGAACAGCTTCAGTTCTCTACTGCTAACCACTGGTAGCACAGCTTCAGTCCTCTGCTACCAACCAATGGTAACACAGCTTCAGTTCTCTACTGTCAGCCACTGGTAGCACAGCTTCAGTTCTCTACTGTCAGCCACTGGTAGCACAGCTCCTGTTCTCTACTGTCAGCCAATGGTAGCACAGCTTCAGTTCTCTACTGTCAGCCACTGGTAGCACAGCTCCTGTTCTCTACTGTCAGCCACTGGTAGCACAGCTCCTGTTCTCTACTGTCAGCCACTGGTAGCACAGCTCCTGTTCTCTACTGTCAGCCACTGGTAGCACAGCTCCTGTTCTCTACTGTCAGCCACTGGTAGCACAGCTCCTGTTCTCTACTGCCAGCCACTGGTAGCACAGCTTCAGTTCTCTACTGTCAGCCACTGGTAGCACAGCTTCAGTTCTCTACTGTCAGCCACTGCCAGCACAGCTTCAGTTCTCTACTGTCAGCCACTGGTAGCACAGCTCATGTTCTCTACTGTCAGCCACTGGTAGCACAGCTCCTGTTCTCTACTGTCAGCCAATGGTAGCACAGCTTCAGTTCTCTACTGTGTGCCACTGGTAGCACAGCTCCTGTTCTCTACTATCAGCCACTGGTAGCACAGCTCCTGTTCTCTACTGTCAGCCACTGGTAGCACAGCTCCTGTTCTCTACTGTCAGCCACTGGTAGCACAGCTCCTGTTCTCTACTGTCAGCCACTGGTAGCACAGCTTCAGTTCTCTACTGTCAGCCACTGGTAGCACAGCTTCAGTTCTCTACTGTCAGCCACTGCTAGCACAGCTTCAGTTCTCTACTGTCAGCCACTGGTAGCACAGCTCCTGATCTCTACTGTCAGCCACTGGTAGCACAGCTCCTGTTCTCTACTGTCAGCCACTGGTAGCACAGCTCCTGTTCTCTACTGTCAGCCACTGGTAGCACAGCTCCTGTTCTCTACTGTCAGCTACTGGTAGCACAGCTCCTGTTCTCTACTGTCAGCCACTGGTAGCACAGCTCCTGTTCTCTACTGTCAGCCACTGGTAGCACAGCTTCAGTTCTCTACGGTCAGCCACTGGTAGCACAGCTTCAGTTCTCTACTGTCAGCCACTGATAGCACAGCTCCTGTTCTCTACTGTCAGCCACTGGTAGCACAGCTTCAGTTCTCTACTGTCAGCCACTGGTAGCACAGCTTCAGTTCTCTACTGTCAGCCACTGGTAGCACAGCTCCTGTTCTCTACTGTCAGCCACTGGTAGCACAGCTCCTGTTCTCTACTGTCAGCCACTGGTAGCACAGCTTCAGTTCTCTACTGTCAGCCACTGGTAGCACAGCTCCTGTTCTCTACTGTCAGCCACTGGTAGCACAGCTTCAGTTCTCTACTGTCAGCCACTGGTAGCACAGCTCCTGTTCTCTACTGTCAGCCACTGGTAGCACAGCTCCTGTTCTCTACTGTCAGCCACTGGTAGCACAGCTCCTGTTCTCTACTGTCAGCCACTGGTAGCACAGCTTCAGTTCTCTACTGTCAGCCACTGGTAGCACAGCTCCTGTTCTCTACTGTCAGCCACAGGAAGCACAGCTTCAGTTCTCTACTGTCAGCCACTGGTAGCACAGCTCCTGTTCTCTACTGTCAGCCACTGGTAGCACAGCTCCTGTTCTCTACTGTCAGCCACTGGTAGCACAGCTTCAGTTCTCTACTGTCAGCCACTGGTAGCACAGCTCCTGTTCTCTACTGTCAGCCACAGGAAGCACAGCTTCAGTCCTCTACTGCCAAACACTGTTAGCAGAACTTCAGTCCTCAGCTCCTGTTCTCTACTGTCAGCCACTGGTAGCACAGCTTCAGTTCTCTACTGTCAGCCACTGGTAGCACAGCTCCTGTTCTCTACTGTCAGCCACTGGTAGCACAGCTTCAGTTCTCTACTGTCAGCCACTGGTAGCACAGCTCCTGTTCTCTACTGTCAGCCACTGGTAGCACAATTTCAGTTCTCTGCTGCCAATCACTGGTAGCACAGCTTTAGTCCTCTGCTGCCAACCACTGGTTGCACAGCTTCAGGTCTCTACTACGAACCACTGGAAAAACAGCTTCAGTTCTTGACTGCCAATCACAAATAGCACTGCTGCAGTCATCTGATGTCAACCACTGGATGAACAGCTTCAGTTCTCTACTGCCAAACATTGGCAGCACAGCTTCTGTACTCTACTGCCAAGCACTGATAGCACAGCTTCAGTTCTCTACTGCTAACCACTGGTAGCACAGCTTCAGTCCTCTGCTACCAACCAATGGTAACACAGCTTCAGTTCTCTACTGCACACCACTGGTAACACAGCTTCAGAACTCTTCTGCTAACAACTGGTAGCAAAGCTTCAACCCTCTACTGCCAACCACTGGTAGCACAGGTTCAGTCTTCTACTGCATTCACTGGTGGCACATCTTCAGTTCTCTACTGCCTGTCATTGGTAGCACAGCATCATTCCTCTGCTGCCAAGCACAAGTAGCACAGCATCAGTCTTCTACTGCCAACCACTGGTTGCAGAGCTTCGGTCCACTGCTGCCAACAACTGGTAGATTGTCATCCTTCTTCTTCTGACAATCACTGGTAGCACAGCTTCAGTCCTCTACTGCCAACCACAGGAAGCACAGCTTCAGTCCTCTACTGCCAACCACTGGTAGCACAGCTTCAGTCCTCTACTGCCAACCACTGGTAGCACAGCTTCAGTCCTCTACTGCCAACAACTGGTAGCACAGCTTCAGTCCTCTACTGCCAACCACTGGTAGCACAGCTTCAGTCCTCTACTGCCAACAACTGGTAGCACAGCTTCAGTCCTCTACTGCCAACCACTGGTAGCACAGCTTCAGTCCTCTACTGCCAACCACTGGTAGCACAGCTTCAGTCCTCTACTGCCAACCACTGGTAGCACAGCTTCAGTCCTCTACTGCCAACCACTGGTAGCACAGCTTCAGTCCTCTACTGCCAACCACTGGTAGCACAGCTTCAGTCCTCTACTGCCAACCACTGGTAGCACAGCTTCAGTCCTCTACTGCCAACAACTGTTAGTACATCTTCAGACCTCTACTGCCAACCACTGGTAGCACAGCTTAAGACCGCAACTGCCAACCACAGGAAGCACAGCTTCAGTCCTCTACTGCCAACAACTGGTAGCACAGCTTCAGTCCTCTACTGCCAACAACTGTTAGTACATCTTCAGACCTCTACTGCCAACCACTGGTAGCACAGCTTAAGACCGCAACTGCCAACCATTGGTAGCACAACTTCAGTCTTCTTCTGCCAACCACTGGTAGCACAACTTCAGTCCTCTACTGCCAACCACTGGTAGCACAGCTTCGGTCCTCTACTGCCAACAACTGGTATCACAACTTCAGTCTTCTTCTGCCAACCACTGGTAGCACAGCTTCGGTCCTCTACTGCCAACAACTGGTATCACAACTTCAGTCTTCTACTGCCAACCACTGGTAGCACAGCTTCAGTCTTCTTCTGCCAACCACTGGTAGCACAGCTTCGGTCCTCCACTGCCAACAACTGGTATCACAACTTCAGTCTTCTACTGCCAACCACTGGTAGCACAGGTTCTGTTCTCTACTGTCAATCACTGGTAGCACAGCTTCAGACCTCTACTGCACCCACTGGTAGCACAGCTTCAGTTCCCTAATACCTATCATTGGTAGCACAATTTCAGTTCTCTGCTGCCAATCACTGGTTGCACAGCTTCAGGTCTCTACTACGAACCACTGGAAAAACAGCTTCAGTTCTTGACTGCCAATCACAAATAGCACTGCTGCAGTCATCTGATGTCAACCACTGGATGAACAGCTTCAGTTCTCTACTGCCAAACATTGGCAGCACAGCTTCTGTACTCTACTGCCAAGCACTGATAGCACAGCTTCAGTTCTCTACTGCTAACCACTGGTAGCACAGCTTCAGTCCTCTGCTACCAACCAATGGTAACACAGCTTCAGTTCTCTACTGCACACCACTGGTAACACAGCTTCAGAACTCTTCTGCTAACAACTGGTAGCAAAGCTTCAACCCTCTACTGCCAACCACTGGTAGCACAGGTTCAGTCTTCTACTGCATTCACTGGTGGCACATCTTCAGTTCTCTACTGCCTGTCATTGGTAGCACAGCATCATTCCTCTGCTGCCAAGCACAAGTAGCACAGCATCAGTCTTCTACTGCCAACCACTGGTTGCAGAGCTTCGGTCCACTGCTGCCAACAACTGGTAGATTGTCATCCTTCTTCTTCTGACAATCACTGGTAGCACAGCTTCAGTCCTCTACTGCCAACCACAGGAAGCACAGCTTCAGTCCTCTACTGCCAACCACTGGTAGCACAGCTTCAGTCCTCTACTGCCAACCACTGGTAGCACAGCTTCAGTCCTCTACTGCCAACAACTGGTAGCACAGCTTCAGTCCTCTACTGCCAACCACTGGTAGCACAGCTTCAGTCCTCTACTGCCAACAACTGGTAGCACAGCTTCAGTCCTCTACTGCCAACCACTGGTAGCACAGCTTCAGTCCTCTACTGCCAACCACTGGTAGCACAGCTTCAGTCCTCTACTGCCAACCACTGGTAGCACAGCTTCAGTCCTCTACTGCCAACCACTGGTAGCACAGCTTCAGTCCTCTACTGCCAACCACTGGTAGCACAGCTTCAGTCCTCTACTGCCAACCACTGGTAGCACAGCTTCAGTCCTCTACTGCCAACAACTGTTAGTACATCTTCAGACCTCTACTGCCAACCACTGGTAGCACAGCTTAAGACCGCAACTGCCAACCACAGGAAGCACAGCTTCAGTCCTCTACTGCCAACAACTGGTAGCACAGCTTCAGTCCTCTACTGCCAACAACTGTTAGTACATCTTCAGACCTCTACTGCCAACCACTGGTAGCACAGCTTAAGACCGCAACTGCCAACCATTGGTAGCACAACTTCAGTCTTCTTCTGCCAACCACTGGTAGCACAACTTCAGTCCTCTACTGCCAACCACTGGTAGCACAGCTTCGGTCCTCTACTGCCAACAACTGGTATCACAACTTCAGTCTTCTTCTGCCAACCACTGGTAGCACAGCTTCGGTCCTCTACTGCCAACAACTGGTATCACAACTTCAGTCTTCTACTGCCAACCACTGGTAGCACAGCTTCAGTCTTCTTCTGCCAACCACTGGTAGCACAGCTTCGGTCCTCCACTGCCAACAACTGGTATCACAACTTCAGTCTTCTACTGCCAACCACTGGTAGCACAGGTTCTGTTCTCTACTGTCAATCACTGGTAGCACAGCTTCAGACCTCTACTGCACCCACTGGTAGCACAGCTTCAGTTCCCTAATACCTATCATTGGTAGCACAATTTCAGTTCTCTGCTGCCAATCACTGGTTGCACAGCTTCAGGTCTCTACTACGAACCACTGGAAAAACAGCTTCAGTTCTTGACTGCCAATCACAAATAGCACTGCTGCAGTCATCTGATGTCAACCACTGGATGAACAGCTTCAGTTCTCTACTGCCAAACATTGGCAGCACAGCTTCTGTACTCTACTGCCAAGCACTGATAGCACAGCTTCAGTTCTCTACTGCTAACCACTGGTAGCACAGCTTCAGTCCTCTGCTACCAACCAATGGTAACACAGCTTCAGTTCTCTACTGCACACCACTGGTAACACAGCTTCAGAACTCTTCTGCTAACAACTGGTAGCAAAGCTTCAACCCTCTACTGCCAACCACTGGTAGCACAGGTTCAGTCTTCTACTGCATTCACTGGTGGCACATCTTCAGTTCTCTACTGCCTGTCATTGGTAGCACAGCATCATTCCTCTGCTGCCAAGCACAAGTAGCACAGCATCAGTCTTCTACTGCCAACCACTGGTTGCAGAGCTTCGGTCCACTGCTGCCAACAACTGGTAGATTGTCATCCTTCTTCTTCTGACAATCACTGGTAGCACAGCTTCAGTCCTCTACTGCCAACCACAGGAAGCACAGCTTCAGTCCTCTACTGCCAACCACTGGTAGCACAGCTTCAGTCCTCTACTGCCAACCACTGGTAGCACAGCTTCAGTCCTCTACTGCCAACAACTGGTAGCACAGCTTCAGTCCTCTACTGCCAACCACTGGTAGCACAGCTTCAGTCCTCTACTGCCAACAACTGGTAGCACAGCTTCAGTCCTCTACTGCCAACCACTGGTAGCACAGCTTCAGTCCTCTACTGCCAACCACTGGTAGCACAGCTTCAGTCCTCTACTGCCAACCACTGGTAGCACAGCTTCAGTCCTCTACTGCCAACCACTGGTAGCACAGCTTCAGTCCTCTACTGCCAACCACTGGTAGCACAGCTTCAGTCCTCTACTGCCAACCACTGGTAGCACAGCTTCAGTCCTCTACTGCCAACAACTGTTAGTACATCTTCAGACCTCTACTGCCAACCACTGGTAGCACAGCTTAAGACCGCAACTGCCAACCACAGGAAGCACAGCTTCAGTCCTCTACTGCCAACAACTGGTAGCACAGCTTCAGTCCTCTACTGCCAACAACTGTTAGTACATCTTCAGACCTCTACTGCCAACCACTGGTAGCACAGCTTAAGACCGCAACTGCCAACCATTGGTAGCACAACTTCAGTCTTCTTCTGCCAACCACTGGTAGCACAACTTCAGTCCTCTACTGCCAACCACTGGTAGCACAGCTTCGGTCCTCTACTGCCAACAACTGGTATCACAACTTCAGTCTTCTTCTGCCAACCACTGGTAGCACAGCTTCGGTCCTCTACTGCCAACAACTGGTATCACAACTTCAGTCTTCTACTGCCAACCACTGGTAGCACAGCTTCAGTCTTCTTCTGCCAACCACTGGTAGCACAGCTTCGGTCCTCCACTGCCAACAACTGGTATCACAACTGGTAGCACAGGTTCTGTTCTCTACTGTCAATCACTGGTAGCACAGCTTCAGACCTCTACTGCACCCACTGGTAGCACAGCTTCAGTTCCCTAATACCTATCATTGGTAGCACAATTTCAGTTCTCTGCTGCCAATCACTGGTAGCACAGCTTTAGTCCTCTGCTGCCAACCACTGGTTGCACAGCTTCAGGTCTCTACTACGAACCACTGGAAAAACAGCTTCAGTTCTTGACTGCCAATCACAAATAGCACTGCTGCAGTCATCTGATGTCAACCACTGGATGAACAGCTTCAGTTCTCTACTGCCAAACATTGGCAGCACAGCTTCTGTACTCTACTGCCAAGCGCTGATAGCACAGCTTCAGTCTTCTACTGCCAACCACTGGTAGCACAACTTCAGTCCTCTACTGCCAGCCACTGG